>NC_092295.1:10077853-10129556 GCF_036320965.1 Panulirus ornatus
CACATACATATATACCCATGCACACAATTCACACTGTCTGCCTTTATTCATTCCCATCGACAACTCGCCACACATGGAATACCTTCCTCCCCCCCCCACCTCATGTGTGCGAGGTAGCGCTTGGAAAAGATAACAACGGCCCCATTCGTTTACACTCAGTCTCTAGCTGCCACGCAATAATGCCCGAAACCACAGCTCCCTTTCCACATCCAGGCCCCACACAACTTTCCATGGTTTACCCCAGACGCTTCACATGCCCTGATTCAATCCACTGACAGCACGTCAAACCCGGTATACCACATCGATCCAATTCACTCTATTCCTTGTCCGCCTTTCACCCCCCTGCATGTTCAGGCCCCGATCACACAAAATATTTCTCACTCCATCTTTCCACCTCCAATTTGGTCTCCCACTTCTCGTCCCCTCCACCTCCGACACATATATCCTCTTGGTCAATCTTTCCTCACTCATTCTCTCCATGTGCCCAAACCATTTCAAAACACCCTCTTCTGATCTCTCAACCATGCTCTTTTTATTTCCACACATCCCTCTCACCCTTAGATTACCTACTCGAGCAAACCACCTCACACCACACATTGTTCTCAAACATCTCATTTCCAACACCTCCACCCTCCTGCGCACAACTCTATCCATAGCCCACGCCTCGCAACCATACAACATTGTTGGAACCACTATTCCTTCAAACATACCCATTTTTGCTTTCCGAGATAATGTTCTCGACTTCCACACATTCTTCAAGGCTCCCAGGATTTTCGCCCCCTCCCCACCCTATGATTCAATTCCGCTCCCATGGTTCCATCCGCTGCCAGGTCCACTCCCAGATATCTAAAACACTTTACTTCCTTCAGTTTTTCTCCATTCAAACTTACCTCCCAATTGACTTGACCCTCAACACTACTGTACCTAATAATCTTGCTCTTACTCACATTTACTCTTAACTTTCTTCTTTCACACACTTTACCAAACTCAGTCACCAGCTTCTGCAGTTTCTCACATGAATCAGCCACCAGCGCTGTATCATCAGCGAACAACAACTAACTCACTTCCCAAGCTCTCTCATCCACAACAGACTTCATACTTGCCCCTCTTTCCAAAACTCTTGCATTCACCTCCCTAACAACCCCATCCATAAATAAATTAAACAACCATGGAGACATCACACACACCTGCCGCAAACCTACATTCACTGAGAACCAATCACTTTCTTCCTACACGTACACATGCCTTACATCCTCGATAAAAACTTTTCACTGCTTCTAACAACTTGCCTCCCACACCATATATTCTTGATACCTTCCACAGAGCATCTCTATCAACCCTATCATATGCCTTCTCCAGATCCACAAATGCTACATATAAATACATTTCGTTTTCTAAGTATTTCTCACATACATTCTTCAAAGCAAACACCTGATCCACACATCCTCTACCACTTATGAAACCACACTGTTCTTCCCCAATCTGATGCTCTGTACATGCCTTCACCCTCTCAATCAATACCCTCCCATATACTTTACCAGGAATACTCAACAAACTTATACATCTGTAATTTGAGCACTCAATCTTATCCACTTTCCCTTTGTACGATGGCACTATGCACGCATTCCGCCAATCCTCAGGCACCTCACCATGAGTCATACATACATTACATAACCTTACCAACCAGTCAACAATACAGCCACCCCCTTTTTTAATAAATTCCACTGCAATACCATCCAAACCTGCTGTATTGCCGGCTTTCATCTCCCGCAAAGCTTTTACTACCTCTTCTCTGTTTACCAATTCATTTTCCCTAACCCCTCACTTTGCACACCACCTCGACCAAAACACCCTATATCTGCCACTCTATCATCAAACATATTCAACAAACCTTCAAAATACTCACTCCATCTCCTTCTCACATCACCACTACTTGTAATCACCTCCCCATTTCGCCCTTAATTGAAGTTCCCATTTGCTCCCTTGTCTTACGCACTTTATTGACCTCCTTCCAGAATATCTTTTTATTCTCCCTAAAATTTAATGATACTCTCTCACCCCAACTCTCATTTGCCCTCTTTTTCACCCCTTGCACCTTTCTCTTGACCTCCTGTCTCTTTCTTTTATACATCTCCCACTCAATTGCATTTTTCCCTGCAAAAATCGCCCAAATGCCTCTCTCTTCTCTTTCACTAATAGTCTTACTTCTTCATACCACCACTCACTACCATTTCTAATCAACCCACCTCCCACTCTTCTCATGCCACAAGCATCTTTTGCGCAATCCATCACTGATTCCCTAAATACATCCCATCCCTCCCCCACTCCCCCTACTTCCATTGTTCTCACCTTTTTCCATTCTGTACTCAGTCTCTCCTGGTACTACCTCATACAAGTCTCCTTCCCAAGCTCACTTACTCTCACCACTCTCTTCACCCCAACATTCACTCTTCTTTTCTGAAAACCCATACAAATCTTCACCTTAGCCTCCACAAGATAATGATCAGACATCCCTCCAGTTGCACCTCTAAGAACATTAACATCCAAAAGTCTCTCTTTCGCGCGCCTGTCAATTAACACGTAATCCAATAACGCTCCTTGGCCATCTCTCCTACTTACATACTTATACTTATGTATATCTCGCTTTTTAAACCAGGTATTCCCAATCACCAGTCCTTTTTCAGCACATAAATCTACAAGCTCTTCACCATTCCCATTTACAACACTAAACACCCTATGTATACTAACTAATCACTCAACTGCCACATTACTCACCTTTGCATTCAAATCACCCATCACTATAACCCGGTCTCGTGCATCAAAACCACTAACACACTCATTCAGCTGCTCCCAAAACACTTGCCTCTCATGATCTTTCTTCTCATGCCCAGGTGCATATGCACCAATAATCACCCATCTCTCTCCATCAACTTTCAGTTCTACCCATATCAATCGAGAATTTACTTTCTTACATTCTATCACATACTCCCACAACTCCTGTTTCAGGAGCACTGCTACTCCTTCCCTTGCTCTTGTCCCCTCACTAACCCCTGACTTTACTCCCAAGACATTCTCAAACCACTCTTCCCCTTTACCCTTGAGCTTCGTTTCACTCAGAGCCAAAACATTCAGGTTCCTTTCCTCAAACATACTACCTATCGCTCCTTTTTTCACATCTTGGTTACATCCACACATATTTAGACACCCCAGTCTGAGGCTTAGAGGAGGATGAGCACTCCCCGCGTGACTCCTTCTTCTGTTTCCCATTTTAGAAAGTTAAAAATACAAGGAGTGGAGGATTTCTGACCCCCCGCTCCCGTCCCCTCTAGTCGCCTTCTACGACACGCGAGGAATGCGTGGTAAGTATTTTTTCACCCCTATCCCCAGGGATAATATATATATATATATATATATATATATATATATATATATATATATATATATATATATATATATATATATATATATATATATATATATATATATATACACACACATTCAAATACATTTATGCACATGTACATAATTCATATTGTCTGCCTGTTTTCATTCCCATCGCCACACCACCACACATGAAATAACAACCCTCTCCCCTGGCATATGCTCGAGGTAGCGCTGGGGAAAGACTACAAAGGACACATTCGTTCACACTCAGTCTCTAGCTGTCATGTATAATGCACCGAAACCACAGCTCCCTTTCCATATATCCATATATATATATATATATATATATATATATATATATATATATATATATATATATATATATATATATATATATATATATATATATATATATATATATATCTTTAATGAAACGATCATGATTTTGGGAGTCGTGCCGCCTGGGCTGATAAAATGAGTTTGTAAATGATGTTGCTGAGAAAAGAATTTTAATGTATGATTCTATGAAAACAGAAATCGTGTTTTGAGTAATGTTTGGCAGAATTTTGATATTACATTTTTACTCTTTACAAAATGGAATTTCTATGGAAAGTGATAAGATACTCTTATCTATTACTCTTTTATTTTCAATAACTATTTTCTAATCAACCTTTATATCTGAACATTTTCCTTCCTTTAGATTTTGATGGCGTAAAGTGACCAAAAATAGAATTCCCCAATACTTTCATTTATTGAGATGTTCCAATTGTATATGAAAATATTTAGGTTTTGAGTGAGGAATACTGGTAAGCAATTCTCTGCTAGTTTGTGAATGGAATCCCGTTTTTTGGATGGATCTTTCTTCGTTGTGCTGTGGCCTAACTTAAGTTTATTTCTGAAGAATCTAGTGAAGATGATGACTAGAGGCTACAACCAGATGGCTTCGAACAAGGTCGACCAGAGAGCAGCTTTCAGGAGACACCAGCTGCTGCTGCCTCTGGTGGTGGGGATTTATCTTCTGTGTCAAGGTGAGATTAGTGTCGCCTTATAATGACCACCAGCTAAGCCAACTGTCTCTGTGTCTACCACCTGTTACTAAAGTCGCCTCTCATGTTGAGAACTACCTCTATCCTCTAACCCTTTAACCACCACCTGTTGCAGTTGATCACCAAAGTGGGACATTGTTCATTCTACAACCTGTGACTATTCACGCTTCTCAAGTTAAGCACCTGCTGGGCTATCTTTAACTACCATCTGTCTCTAATGTAGCCCCCTATGTCTAGCCCTTTAATTACCACCTGTTATTAAACTTGCCCCTCATGTTGAGTACCAGCTGAGTCATCTGTCCCTCCATCTATCACCTCTCATTAACTTTGGCTTTAATGTTTTTGTGAGCTCGGCCGTCCGTCTCTTTGACTATCACCTGTCAATAACATCGTCTCTCATTTTGAATACCAGCTGTCCCATCTGTCCTTTTAACTGCCACTTGTTACTAACCCACCTCTCTTGTCGAGCACCAGCTGGGTCATTTTTCCCTTTCATCACCATCTGTTATCAAGCCCATCCTCACGTTGAGGACCGCCTGGACCTTCTGGTCCTTCAACTACCACTTTCACTAACCTTACCCCTCATGTTGAGCACCAGCTCCCATCTGCCCCTTTAGCTACTAGCTATCACTAACATAGGTCTTCATGTTAAACACCAGCTTTGTCTTCTATCCCTTCAACAACCACTTGTTACTGACCCAATCCATCCTGTTGAGCAACAGCTAGACCATAATGTCCCTTCAGCTACTATCTGTCACTTACCTCACTCCTCTTAACCCATTACAGAACCATTACACCCAACTATGTTGCCTGTCAGTATACGTCAATTATACTCTCTGTATGCCCTAAGTCATGTTAGTTTGCTTCGTTCTGCGGTTAGTGTGTGTATCTGCGTTTGGACATCTGAATATTCCTGTGCGATAATCTAAAGACAGATAAGCAGTAAAAAAAAGGGAAGAAAAAAGGCAAACAAGTGTCTGGTTTCGTAGACAAGACATTCAATTCTAAGTGTAAGAAACTAATCCATGTGCTCAACAGTTCAGATATGGTAATCCTGCTTGAAAAATGTCAGTGAAGAGTATAGTGCGCCGAGCTATGAATATAATTCCTGGTCTACTGAAAAAGAAAAGTCCTATAAAAGCCACCTAGATGACTTAGACGTATTTTGTCCAGAAAAGAGAAGGTTCAGACCAAGCTTGATAAATGTATTCAAAATAATCTAAGAACTTAACAATCGTGATCTAGGCAGAAAGTTTAATTCGTGATAGTTATGGATGCAAACCCGTGGGCAAACACTGTACTTAGAAAGAGGCAAATTACTTTTTCTTTAAGAGGAATCTTAATATATGGAAAGATTTGTTGATAGTAATACCATAAACACATCTACAGAAAGGTCCGATGAATATTTCGTCTCAAGTCCAAGACTAAGCCTATTGGTGCTTCCTTATATATTCTTCTTTCAGATCACTTTTACAAACAGTCTCAGAAAGAACTTATTGGTCTGTTGCTATATCTATTTTTGTATCATTTTGCATTCTCTGGGTTCTTGTCTCAAAAATCTAATCAAGCTTAATCCTCTTCTCACCTCCCACTCAACGAATCATCCTTTTACTGTCCTCTGTAACCATGACCTCCCATTTCCTTACATCTAATCTCCTTCCCTGTTCCATCTGCCCTTTCAGGTACAGAAAGCATCCAGGTGCTGGAGTTCCAGAAGGATGGGGTGGCGAGCTGGTGGACGGTGGCGGAGTACCAGGGCGAACTTGACCGCAACAGGAAGATGGACTCCCTGACCTTGTGCGCCCGCTTTCAGATATTCTTCTTGCACAGTCGCAGCACCTTGTTCCGGCTCCGGGACCACGACGAAGACCTGGACTCTCAACTCATTGGCGGTCAGTGTAGGACGGATATGAGATGAGAAAGTGTTGAGACAAGGTGCCAGGGGATATAGGAAAAGAGAAAAACCGACGTGTTATTTATGATCAAATATATGTACCTTGAGATAAGTGGCTTCAGGTCACTCACTATTAGCAAGTCAATAAATCCAACAACCTACACACATACAAACAAGGGAGCCATCTGGCTAAGAATTTTTCTACCCTCTGTAACCTTGCTGTTCTGTTTCCTCATATCCCCGCACCTTCCCATTCCGTAACTTATGTACACCTTCAAATTTTTGGCCTTCTCCCACGAAGCATTGCTTTCTTCAAATCCACGCGCTGCAATCCTCTATGTTAGGTGTTGATTAAGCTCTACCCGAGACGCTTCCGGCGTAGCCGAGCCCTTCCTTTCTCCTTCTCTAGAGAATTATAACAAATAATTGAATACCATACACAACTTCCCGACTATCATGATCACTTTTCCAAGGCACTTGACAAACTTTTTACCATTGAACATATCTATAGTGTAGCCTCGGACCACAATCTTATCTCTAGTGGTTCTCATATTGGGTACACCCAAGCTCTATATCCACCTCAAAATACACAGATGGGACAATGCCTATAGTACAAGATATTCTGACCTCCAAAACATTGTCGAGCGCCTCTTGGCGAACCCCCACGTATATTACCCATCACATATGATATAATCCTAAATTTGCCAACACTTGTCTAATGTACGTAAAAGTCACTACTTTATCTGCCAATATCTTTTCCTCCTCGAAGGCTCAGAGTGGGGTGCCTAAATGTGTGTGGATGTAACCAAGATGTGAAAAAAGGAGAGATAGGTAGTATGTTTGAGGAAAGGAACCTGGATGTTTTGGCTCTGAGTGAAACGAAGCTCAAGGGTAAAGGGGAAGAGTGGTTTGGGAATGTCTGGGGAGTAAAGTTAGGGGTTAGTGAGAGGACAAGAGCAAGGGAAGGAGTAGCAATACTCCTGAAACAGGAGTTGTGGGAGTATGTGATAGAGTGTAAGAAAGTAAATTCTCGATTGATATGGGTAAAACTGAAAGTTGATGGAGAGAGGTGGGTGATTATTGGTGCATATGCACCTGGGCATGAGAAGAAAGATCAAGAGAGGCAAGTGTTTTGGGAGCAGCTGAATGAGTGTGTTAGTGGTTTTGATGCACGAGACCGGGTCATAGTGATGGGTGATTTGAATGCAAAGGTGAGTAATGTGGCAGTTGAGGGAATAATTGGTATACATGGGGTGTTCAGTGTTGTAAATGGAAATGGTGAAGAGCTTGTAGATTTATGTGCTGAAAAAGGACTGATGATTGGGAATACCTGGTTTAAAAAGCGAGACATACATAAGTATACTTATGTAAGTAGGAGAGATGGCCAGAGAGCGTTATTGGATTACGTGTTAATTGACAGGCGTGCGAAAGAGAGACTTTTGGAAGTTAATGTGCTGAGAGGTGCAACTGGAGGGATGTCTGATCATTATCTTGTGGAGGCTAAGGTGAAGATTTGTATGGGTTTTCAGAAAAGAAGAGTGAATGTTGGGGTGAAGAGGGTGGTGAGAGTAAGTGAGCTTGAGAAGGAGACCTGTGTGAGGAAGTACCAAGAGAGACTGAGTACGGAATGGAAAAAGGTGAGAACAATGGAAGTAAGGGGAGTGGGGGAGGAATGGGATGTATTTAGGGAATCAGTGATGGATTGCGCAAAAGATGCTTGTGGCATGAGAAGAGTGGGAGGTGAGTTGATTAGAAAGGGTAGTGAGTGGTGGGATGAAGAAGTAAGAGTATTAGTGAAAGAGAAGAGAGAGGCATTTGGACGATTTTTGCAGGGAAAAAATGCAATTGAGTGGGAGATGTATAAAAGAAAGAGACAGGAGGTCAAGAGAAAGGTGCAAGAGGTGAAAAAAAGGGCAAATGAGAGTTGGGGTGAGAGAGTATCATTAAATTTTAGGGAGAATAAAAAGATGTTCTGGAAGGAGGTAAATAAAGTGCGTAAGACAAGGGAGCAAATGGGAACTTCAGTGAAGGGCGCAAATGGGAAGGTGATAACAAGTAGTGGTGATGTGAGAAGGAGATGGAGTGAGTATTTTGAAGGTTTGTTGAATGTGTTTGATGATAGAGTGGCAGATATAGAGTGTTTTGGTCGAGGTGGTATGCAAAGTGAGAGGGTTAGGGAAAATGATTTGGTAAACAGAGAAGAGGTAGTGAAAGCTTTGCGGAAAATGAAAGCCGGCAAGGCAGCAGGTTTGGATGGTATTGCAGTGGAATTTATTAAAAAAGGGGGTGACTGTATTGTTGACTGGTTGGTAAGGTTACTTAATGTATGTATGACTCATGGTGAGGTGCCTGAGGATTGACGGAATGCGTGCATAGTGCCATTGTACAAAGGCAAAGGGGATAAGAGTGAGTGCTCAAATTACAGAGGTATAAGTTTGTTGAGTATTCCTGGTAAATTATATGGGAGGGTATTGATTGAGAGGGTGAAGGCATGTACAGAGCATCAGATTGGGGAAGAGCAGTGTGGTTTCAGAAGTGATAGAGGATGTGTGGATCAGGTGTTTGCTTTGAAGAATGTATGTGAGAAATACTTAGAAAAGCAAATGGATTTGTATGTAGCATTTATGGATCTGGAGAAGGCATATGATAGAGTTGATAGAGATGCTCTGTGGAAGGTATTAAGAATATATGGTGTGGGAGGAAAGTTATTAGAAGCAGTGAAAAGTTTTTATCGAGGATGTAAGGCATGTGTACGTGTAGGAAGAGAGGAAAGTGATTGGTTCTCAGTGAATGTAGGTTTGCGGCAGGGGTGTGTGATGTCTCCATGGTTGTTTAATTTGTTTATGGATGGGGTTGTTAGGGAGGCAAATGCAAGAGTTTTGGAAAGAGGGGCAAGTATGAAGTCTGTTGGGGATGAGAGAGCTTGGGAAGGGAGTCAGTTGTTGTTCGCTGATGATACAGCGCTGGTGGCTGATTCATGTGAGAAATTGCAGAAGCTGGTGACTGAGTTTGGAAAAGTGTGTGGAAGAAGAAAGTTAAGAGTAAATGTGAATAAGAGCAAGGTTATTAGGTACAGTAGGGTTGAGGGTCAAGTCAATTGGGAGGTGAGTTTGAATGGAGTAAAACTGGAGGAAGTGAAGTGTTTTAGATATCTGGGAGTGGATCTGGCAGCAGATGGAACCATGGAAGCGGAAGTGGATCATAGGGTGGGGGAGGGGGCGAAAATCCTGGGGGCCTTGAAGAATGTGTGGAAGTCGAGAACATTATCTCGGAAAGCAAAAATGGGTATGTTTGAAGGAATAGTGGCTCCAACAATGTTGTATGGTTGCGAGGCGTGGGCTATGGATAGAGTTGTGCGCAGGAGGATGGATGTGCTGGAAATGAGATGTTTGAGGACAATGTGTGGTGTGAGGTGGTATGATCGAGTGAGTAACGTAAGGGTAAGAGAGATGTGTGGAAATAAAAAGATCGTGGTTGAGAGAGCAGAAGAGGGTGTTTTGAAGTGGTTTGGGCACATGGAGAGGATGAGTGAGGAAAGATTGACCAAGAGGATGTATGTGTCGGAGGTGGAGGGAACAAGGAGAAGAGGGAGACCAAATTGGAGGTGGAAAGATGGAGTGAAAAAGATTTTGTGTGATCGGGGCCTGAACATGCAGTAGGGTGAAAGGAGGGCAAGAAATAGAGTGAATTGGAGCGATGTGGTATACCGGGGTTGACGTGCTGTCAGTGGATTGAAGCAAGGCATGTGAACCGTCTGGGGTAAACCATGGAAAGCTGTGTAGGTATGTATATTTGCGTATATGGACGTATGTATATACATGTGTATGGGGGGGGGGGGGTTGGGCCATTTCTTTCGTCTGTTTCCTTGCGCTACCTCGCAAACGCGGGAGACAGCGACAAAGTATAATAAAAAAAAAAAAATCTTTTCAAAAGCTCGATGGATTCCAAAACCATAGTATTAAGTCGGAAATTCTACTCTCAGTGTACTAAATGCCTATGCACCTGCTAACCTACTCCACCATGCATATTTACCTAACTTTCTTCATACAGAACCTACTGTCCTAATTGGAAACCTTAACGCTTGACACAAGAAACTAGGTGACCTCTTCACTAACACTAATAGCAGGTATCTAATCTCACTCCTGGATGCATATGATGATGTTCAGATTGTCAGGAGGAATCAACCAACACACATCTATAAAGGAATCCATGACAAGTGTACAGGCTTTGACTTGATATACACAACTCACAAATCTGATATTGTTGATGATCTTATGTCTGACCACTCATCAATAACGGTTACAATACATATAGCTAATGTCAACTTACCCGGTGTCAGACTAAAGAGAAAAAGATTAAATGGTCGAACAAAAACATCAAAATAGATTCATAGATTATATCTCTCACTGGTACAACGATTATGAACCCACAGATGTATAAGCTTTTAATGTCAGTCTTGAAACTTCTATAAACAACTTCTTTATGCAAAGCGAGCTAAATTTAGAGAGGAGAAAGAATGCACCTCATAATAAGGCATATCAATACTATACTGCCCCCGATCTGAAACAACTCAAATTTATAGCTACGCAAATAGGCAAACGTTATAGACAACTTCGAACACCCAAAATGACAGAACTATTTCAAGCATTTCTTGCAGCTGCGAGGGAACGAATGACTAAACTCAGACAGAATGACTGGGAACAGTTGGTCAGTGGACTACTCCACGCACTTCTTTAAGCCATACTTAGAAAGGAATTAACAGATCTACTGGAAATGAAAGTAAACAAGTATCTCATCCTAACCTATTGCAAATGGCTAACGAATTGATCACGAAATGGGGTTTATACCTCTAGCTATAACATGCTGCCACCTGAGACTAAGGATGCGTTGTTCAAAAGATCCAAAGAAAAATATCTTACACAATTCATGCTAAACAAACAACACGATGAATGTGATGTACCATTTACTGAGACTAAACTTGATGCAGCTCTAACCAAGAAAAAGGCACTGCCCATGGGGGGATGGTAACACTAATGACATTAGTAGACTTCTAAGACGTATACCTGGTAACCCATTATCAAAAATATATGAGTTATACCACGGGTCATCTACCCTCCTCATGGACCAACAGCCTAAGTGAACCAATACCTGAGCACAAATCAACCTGATGAATTTCATCCCATCTCCCTGTCGAGTTGTTTGTGAAAACTCTTGAGAGGATGGTGCTCAAGAGACTACTACACAGAATCAAATCACATATGTCACTTGATGTCAATGGCAAAAGTGTACACAACTGTATCATTACTTTCCTAAAAGTTCGTGGGGACAGAAGGCATAAGTACATATTTTTTCTTGACCTAAAGGATGCATCTGATATCACCAATGGGCAAATTATCTTATATGAGTTACCAACAATGGATATAGGTGGCTTTCTACTAGAGTCTGCTGTGTTGTTTCAAGGCATAATTGAAATCGATTCCACAGTGTCCCAGAAGTATCTCTATCAGTTCTGTTGATGATTTTCTTGCACGTAACAAAACATATCGTGAAACACAAACTGTTTTTAACTGTATACATTTGTATTCATCATTTCTGTAGATAAAACCAAGGTCTTCAGTAAACGAATTAGCAACGGTTGGAACGGGCCAAGTTGACAGTCGATGGAAAACCGATTAACTATGTCTCCCTCTTTAGACATCGGTGCATCGGTCCCATGTGCTGCAGCTAATGTGCAAAAAGGAAATTAGAAATGCGCAGATATACTTAGAGCTCTTACAGCTGTTACCGGGTGCGATCCTAATTATTGTGCGAATATCAACCTTGTTAAAATGATGTACTTAGCTTATATTCGGTCTCCAATAGATGACCACGCATAAGTTTTGGTCCTACATAACAGTAAAGGTATAAACAGACTTGAAAAAATGCAAAATGAAGCCTTCAGAATCACATTTGGTAGTACGAAGTTCACTAAAGTAAGAGACATGCAGAAAGAACTTAGTATTCCCAGCATTGAAGACAGAATACTTGAAATTAATCTTATGATAGGAATGAAACTTCTGTGTAGTGACCCAGATAGTGTTGTCTCTAATGAATTGTTAAACCATATACGGCGTAGCACAAGTGATTCTGAATGGATCCAAATAAGAGCCAAGCAAAATGCTCTTGAACATATAAAGAAACTCCAGACTGAAAATAATATAGCCCAGTACATCTGTACTGACGGCTCCCGCGACTCTGCCACCGGGAGGGCAGACAGTGCTGCGATTGTGATCCAACCTGTAACGTGTTCATGATATTAATTCACTATTGTTGTATACAGCATTTAATATTCAACCTAAGGAACATAAACACTGCATTAAAGAAAATTCAGAGATTGCATCTGAAACTTCTTTTCACCAGATCATGAAATCAATTATTTGTTCTATTCTTACTTATCAATGATTGTACATATAAGCATTAGAAATGTAAATGATCGTAAACTAGATCCCTACCTATTTTATCAGGAATAAGGCTGCACTACATAGACAGTTTACTACTTTCAAATGTAAATATCGTACTCATAATAATTGAGAGGCTAACTCACACCATATTGTACTCCGAATTGACATCCTGATTGATCAATACCAGTATAACAGAGAACACAGATAGAAGATGCCACTCTAGCAACCTGGTGACTGAATATAAACAATGAAGGGCGCTTAGTTCCCAAAACGATCGGTCCTCAGAACAATAGAAAATGTGTATGACCAACTCAGCCGAAACTATCATGATTTAATGGTACACAGCCAAATGGTAATAGATAAAAGAAAAATGTTAGAATAAACAATTGAGCATATGCTTTACAAGCTGCATTGTTCGCTATACTTATCGTTCTTGATCTGGTAGAAATCACTGCCACAGTTTATCTCTGACTCTTTATCTTCAATACTCTAAAGCCAGAGACAAATATAGTCAAACGCTGTTGCTCAAGGGTTTCAAATCACATTGTTATGGATTCCCTTTCATATAGGCCTCTGTGAGCAAGACAAAGCTGATGATTTAGCCAAATTTGCACTTAGTAAAGGTGATGTTGAAAGCAACATTGGGTTGTCAGTTAGAAGCCTCAAAACTGTACATAGAAAGGAAATAACAGACTCTTTCAAACATTAAGACTAGTTCAGATAAGTATAGGTAGGAGCATTTTCCATAACAGTAAAATATGTAAACTAAAACATGTATATGGAGAAAGTAATAAGATCAGCACCTATGCTGTAGGTAATATTGGCGTTTTGGCCTATCTCGAGATGTTAATCGTGTGAATTATAAAGTTTGTGGTCAAAAATTTGTACACAAACAGAATACTATGTCTTAGGATTTGAAACATTAGAGCCTTTTAGAGATCTAAACAAACCTGCAAGAAATGTCACATATTGTTAATAACAAGATACCTGAAATATTAAGTTAATATCCACTTTTTGCATCTAGTTGGTAAAACTTATCATGTGAAACTATTTTATGTATATAATAGAATACCTGTTATGAATTGTGACATATTGTGTGATATCAACACATTGGGGTCTGACTAAAGATAAGACCCTTTACGTTACTGCTAACAGGATGAGCATGGGGTGCACAATGAACTTGCCGGGGTTACCTTCACACAAATCAATTCATTTGTCACGTGTAGTGCACCAAAACCACAGCCTCATACCCACAACCAGTCCTCACAGGTCTTCTTGTGGTTTTCCGCGGCAGTTTCATATACCCTGGTTCAGTCCATTGACAACACTTGAATCTGATCATGCTAGGGTCAGTTTTTAATGAGGCCTTACCTGCTTCGCAGGAGTTGATGAAATCGCTGTCGGTAGTGAGAACTGAGGAATGTTGTCCTTCTTAGTAGCTGCATTGAGCAGCTGCTTCAGAAAGTCATTTTAGTTGAGACGATATATAAACATATTGTCACCTGTTTAGGTATTCCAGTCAGTAGTATACTCCTTTCAGACTAACTTGGCAGATAATCTCCGCCTCCTCTTACTTCATTGGTTGGTCTGATTATCTAATACTCGTTCATCTCACAGCTCTTTATCATTTCATAAGCATTTCTTCAAGCTTAGTTATCTGTTTCAAATTGAATTTCTCATTATCTTCTGCAAAAGTAGATCTAATTGGATTTGTTGAAAACGTTCGAATTTAGATAATGAAATAATATATCAAATAGCCGTGCAGAAAGGATCGTTAAAAACGTTCACCCAATAGCTCCTGCCGTCATACTTTGGACTTCTAAATTTGGTTCGGTCCGTTCTAATGTTATTCTTTCTGCATGAGCGTATGCGAAGCTAAATCTATTGGCGATCAATAATGGCAGTGAAAATTGATCGCATAATGATGTATGCCTCTGCAGCGAAATGAGGAATTCCGTCGACCTGGACCTGATCAATGATCTTAAGCTGACCTAGTCTGGCTTTGCTGGGCGAGGTCGCCTTATCTGACTTTTCTACACGTGACTTGAGTGCAAAGCGGTGGGAAATCCCGTCTACCTGAACTGGATCAGGGACCTGTCTCTAACCTGACATGTTCCTGTCGAGCAAAGGCCGTTAAATGATCTGCATCGCTTTTTTTTTTTTTTTGTCTATTGTGTTCCTAATCAACCTCTAGATATTTCATTTTAACATACAGTGTGCTTTATATTCTCGTCTGAAATGTGCCAAGGCAGGATTTCCCTGCTATGTTTAGATGGAGGCTGTCCTTTTGCTCGTCCTTAGAGAAACGACTTTTTAAACCAAGAATTCTATTCAGAGCGTATGAATCTAAGCTGTATCTACACTTTTATGTTCCTATCTTCCTGCGACTTTCTCTATTAGAGTTATCGGTTCCCATCTGTACAGCGTCATCAAGCGTTTACTTTGGTCCCCCGAAAGCGTAAACCTCCTCTTAATACCCTTAGCGCAGGTGTCATGCTGAAAAACTAAGATAACAATGATTCTAAGATCATCCTGAACTTTGTCCTTGAGCACGTTAAACTTATTCTGGGTCAGTATTTGAACTCTTGAATTATAAAGATATTTCTTTACAGCTGACTGAAATAAAGTATTGTCTACCATTCTCTCTACGATCACCATCTTAAGGTCTAGATCCGCCTAATATGCCAGTTGTTGCCTTAATCTTTCTACAATATAGGCTGCTCAAGCTTGCCCCACTCTCCCACATTCTCATCCTATTGGTTAGACGCTAACGCCTTACTTTTACGCAGAAGTTCTACTCTAGACGTATGTGATGGATTAGAAAACACGCACACAGAAATCTTATCAACACGCACACAGAAAATCTTGTCTTCTTTATGCAAGAATTATTTTTGCATAGATAAGACAACTGGAAGATGATGAGGGTATTTTAACTGGTGATGGTGTAACTTTTGGAAAAAGAGAGACACGTCCACTCTCGACTTACGTAATAGAGAATAAGGCGAGAGACTACGTACGTAAGAAGGCCAGTACATGAGCTTACTGGCAAGAGTGAAATATGAGGGAACCAGAATATGAGTCCATAGAAGGACCACGAGCAAGAGTATAAAAAGGGGCCAGATAACGAATACCAAACTAGAGGATATAAAAGGCTATGGCAACGATGTATACGGTAACCACAGAATGAGATATATGGGAAAGGCTAGTAACATAACAGAAGAAAGGCTGAAATGTTAGAGATAGACGAGGAGGAATAGGAGGCAATATCTAAGGTAGGTCTGAGCTGAACGTGGGGTACAAGGCAACAAGGATGGAATGTATAAAGGGCAGGTTTATGATACTTAAAAAATGGGGAAGAAGTCAAGAGGTATGAGAATCGAGGTGCAAATAAGGATGAGATATAAAGTGCAGAGACTCTCATTTGGCTACATCCGACAGAGCTGTGGTTGGACCGTGTGAGGTCAGTGATAGCCCACCGCTGGCAGTACCAACTGTTGAAGAACAAACTGAGAGCCTACAGGTACGTGTTGCCCTTATTGTGGTTCTTCAATCCTACTTAATTTCATCTCCTTGCCGGTGTTTCCATGAACTTTTTTGATATATGTATATTTGGTCAATATTGATTTGCTTCTGTGTATAGTATTCACTGTGAATTCATCTGACTGCTTCCAACTGTATGTTTGCCAAATTTCCCCATGTCTCTGTCCTGTTTCTATATTCTTACATCCTCTTTTATCTTCCAAATCTTGTCTATTCATCCTTCTTTTTTCCCTTCTCATCCGCTTCTACTGCACAGGTGGTACCATATATGCTACACCTACGACCATGTGAAGCACCTGTACAACACTTTCATCGACGGGGAGCTCGTCTACGAGCTGACCTACAACGTGGGCCGCCAAGTCTACGGCAACTATGCTGTTCTCGGCCAGGGTATAGAAATTTACAGGAGCTTCAGCGGCAATCTGTCGCAGGTGAGGGTTCCTTTGATCTCAGGCTTTGTCACTCCCAAACTACATGTTTTGGGCTCCCTCTAAAGGACCTTGTAATAATCTTGGGCAGGGAAGTTCTGAGGTTTTAATGACTTTTCAGATTTTGGAGTATGTACCAGGTAATCATAATGTGAAAACCTTGTGGTTGTAAAATCTTAACAAAAGTTTTAGGTTTACTTTTATCTTTAGTAACGCTACGTTTCTCTGTAAAAATGATTAAAGTTTAAGCTCTTCTGAAGCTGTGAAAAACCTTTGTGTCCTACATGGATTTTAAGGGCTCGTGAATTACATGGGTTTTGTAAGGATTCTGAAGACATCAGGCTCTGCGAAAATGCTGGAACACCCTTTCACTCTAAGGGTTTTAGCAGATGTCCAAGTTCTGAAGGTCTTGAACGATGTTACTCACGATGAAGGTGTTTCAAAATTCGTCTTTAGAGGAAACATTTATGCGAAACCCTTAAGTACTCTGAGCTTTGAACAAGACGCATTAAAACGTTTGCTTTTATGTTAAGAAATGAAATAACCAGTTTTTTTTTTTAAACACCAAAGTAAATGTCAGAGTCTTACCTGCCTCAACAAATGCCTGGGATTTATATCTTTTTAGAGTTAGAAAAAAAATCTCTAAGTGTTCAAGAAGAACCCTGAGCTCTCTCAAAAAATGATAGGATTTGTAAGACTTAATGATTGATCTAGGGGAATATGTGCAGCCCTAGAACCTAATAGTTATTCAGCTCTAGCGTAAAACAAGATATGTAAAGGAAAAACTAATTACAAAAAAATATCTGTTTTAGTTTCCATTGAACGATATATTAAAACTTAGACAATTCATATGAAACTATATATTTCGGCTTCCAAAAGAAAATTCAACAGTCTACTCATATTAACATTATCGTCTAGAATTTTTATAACTTCTATAATTTCTTCCATATCTTTATATAGTTCATTGACGCCTAGACTCATATATTTTTGATCTTCCGTTAGTATATATTCCAAGATGATATTGCAATTGTAGTTGTCAAAAACTGGGAGAGAGCTCCTCTCCGTTAAGTGACTTTTGGTCAAGACAGTAGGGCCAGGCCTCAGTCGTCAACTAATTGTCTTAGTCATTCATGATGAAGGTGGAACGACATAATTCAAAACCTTAATGTATCCTCAGCAGTTTGTTCTTTTAGGCCGTCCGGTGCAATTTAGCTTGCCATATAGATTTAACGAAATTATCAACTCTGATCGTAGAATCATTCTGAGTTGTATCTCTTCTGTACATCATTCCTATATTTAACTGCTGAGGCTATGAAATTTGTCCCTCGCAGTTTGAATTTAGTGATGGACATTGTACTTTCCAATCTTATGAAATATTCTTCTCTGTTAATCCACAACTGTAAGTTTTTCTATCTATAAGCTACCATATGCTGTATACTAGATTCTACTACACTTCATGAGACTCAATTTATTTAGTATTTCCTATTACTTTTATGTGCTGTGTTTTAGTCCCTGTGTTTTTTCAATATTATCTTTGCATTTTGTTTGTCAATATTTTCTTACGGTTTTTCTCTTTTTCTATGATATATATATATATATATATATATATATATATATATATATATATATATATATATATATATATATATATATATATATATACATATATATATATATATGTCGAGGATGTAAGGCATGTGTACGTGTAGGAAGAGAGGAAAGTGATTGGTTCTCAGTGAATGTAGGTTTCCGGCAGGGGTGTGTGATGTCTCCATGGTTGTTTAATTTGTTTATGGATGGGACTGTTAGGGAGGTGAATGCAAGACTTTTGGAAAGAGGGGCAAGTATGAAGTCTGTTGGGGATGAGAGAGCTTGGGAAGTGAGTCAGTTGTTGTTCGCTGATGATACAGCGCTGGTGGCTGATTCATGTCAGAAACTGCAGAAGCTGGTGACTGAGTTTGGTAAAGTGTGTGAAAGAAGAAAGTTAAGAGTAAATGTGAATAAGAGCAAGGTTATTAGGTACAGTAGGGTTGAGGGTGAAGTCAATTGGGAGGTGAGTTTGAATGGAGAAAAACTGGAGGAAGTGAAGTGTTTTAGATATCTGGTAGTGGATCTGGCAGCGGATGGAACCATGGAAGCGGAAGTGGATCATAGGGTGGGGAAGGGGGCGAAAATTCTGGGAGCCTTAAAGAATGTGTGGAAGTCGAGAACATTATCTCGGAAAGCAAAAATGGGTATGTTTGAAGGAATAGTGGTTCCAACAATGTTGTATGGTTGCGAGGCGTGGGCTATGGATAGAGTGGTGCGCAGGAGGATGGATGTGCTGGAAATGAGATGTTTGAGGACAATGTGTGGTGTGAGGTGGTTTGATCGAGTAAGTAACGTAAGGGTAAGATAGATGTGTGGAAATAAAAAGAGCGTGGTTGAGAGAGCAGAAGAGGGTGTTTTGATATGGTTTGGGCACATGGAGAGAATGAGTGAGGAAAGATTGACCAAGAGAATATATGTGTCGGAGGTGGAGGGAACGAGGAGAAGAGGGAGACCAAATTGTAGGTGGAAAGATGGAGTGAAGAAGATTTTGTGTGATCGGGGCCTGAACATGCAGGAGGGTGAAAGGAGGGCAAGGAATAGAGTGAATTGGAGCGATGTGGTATACCGGGGTTGACGTGCTGTCAGCGGATTGAATCAGGGCATGTGAAGCGTCTGGGGTAAACCATGGAAAGCTGTGTAGGTATGTATATTTGCGTGTGTGGACGTATGTCTATACATGTGTATGGGGGTGGGTTGGGCCATTTCTTTCGTCTGTTTCCTTGCGCTACCTCGCAAACGCGGGAGACAACGACAAAGAAAAAAGAAAAATATATATATATATATATATATATATATATATATATATATATATATATATATATATATATATATATATATATATATATATATATATATCTTTCTTCTCATGCCCAGGTGCATATGCACAATAATCACCCATCTCTCTCCATCAACTTTCAGGTTTACCCATATTAATCGAGAATTTGCTTTCTTACATTCTATCACATACTCCCACAACTCCTGTTTCAGTAGTACTGCCACTCCTTCCCTTGCTCTTGTCCTCTCACTAACCCCTGACTTTACTCCCAAGACATTCCCAAACCACTCTTCCCCTTTACCCTTGAGCTTCGTTTCACTCAGAGCAAAAACATCCAGGTTCCTTTCCTCAAACATACTATCTATCTCTCCTTTCTTTACATCTTGGTTACATCCACATACATTTAGACACCCCAGTTTGAGCCTTCGAGGAGGATGAGCACTCCCCGCGTGACTCCTTCTTCTGTTTCCCATTTTAGAAAGTTAAAAAAAAAATACAAGGAGGGGAGGATTTCTGGGCCCCCGCTCCCGCCCCCTCTAGTCGCCTTCTAAGATACGCGAGGAATGCTTGGGAAGTATTCTTTCACCCCTATTCCCAGGGATAATATATATATATATATATATATATATAAATATATATATATATATATATATATATATATATATATATATATATATATATATATATATATATATATATATATATATATATATATATATATATATATATATATATATATATATATATATATATATATAATATATATATATATATATATATATTAAACAAGGGGGTGACTGTATTGTTGACTGGTTGGTAAGGTTATTTAATGTATGTATGACTCATGGTGAGGTGCCTGAGGATTGGCGGAATGCGTGCATAGTGCCATTGTACAAAGGCAAAGGGGATAAGAGTGAGTGCTCAAATTACAGAGGTATAAGTTTGTTGAGTATTCCTGGTAAATTATATGGGAGGGTATTGATTGAGAGGGTGAAGGCATGTACAGAGCATCAGATTGGGGAAGAGCAGTGTGGTTTCAGAAGTGGTAGAGGATGTGTGGATCAGGTGTTTGCTTTGAAGAATGTATGTGAGAAATACTTAGAAAAGCAAATGGATTTGTATGTAGCATTTATGGATCTGGAGAAGGCATATGATAGAGTTGATAGAGATGCTCTGTGGAAGGTATTAAGAATATATGGTGTGGGAGGCAAGTTGTTAGAAGCAGTGAAAAGTTTTTATCGAGGATGTAAGGCATGTGTACGTGTAGGAAGAGAGGAAAGTGATTGGTTCTCAGTGAATGTAGGTTTGCGGCAGGGGTGTGTGATGTCTCCATGGTTGTTTAATTTGTTGATGGATGGGGTTGTTAGGGAGGTAAATGCAAGAGTCTTGGAAAGAGGGGCAAGTATGAAGTCTGTTGGGGATGAGAGAGCTTGGGAAGTGAGTCAGTTGTTGTTCGCTGATGATACAGCGCCGGTGGCGGATTCATGTGAGAAACTGCAGAAGATGGTGACGGAGTTTGGTAAAGTGTGTGGAAGAAGAAAGTAAAGAGTAAATGTGAATAAGAGCAAGGTTATTAGGTACAGTAGGGTTGAGGGTCAAGTCAATTGGGAGGTGAGTTTGAATGGAGAAAAACTGGAGGAAGTGAAGTGTTTTAGATATCTGGGAGTGGATCTGTCAGCGGATGGAACCATGGAAGCGGAAGTGGATCATAGGGTGGGGGAGGGGGCGAAAATTTTGGGAGCCTTGAAAAATGTGTGGAAGTCGAGAACATTATCCCGCAAAGCAAAAATGGGTATGTTTGAAGGAATAGTGGTTCCAACAATGTTGTATGGTTGCGAGGCGTGGGCTATGGATAGAGTTGTGCGCAGGAGGATGGATGTGCTGGAAATGAGATATTTGAGGACAATGTGTGGTGTGAGGTGGTTTGATCGAGTAAGTAACGTAAGGGTAAGAGAGATGTGTGGAAATAAAAAGAGCGTGGTTGAGAGAGCAGAAGAGGGTGTTTTGAAATGGTTTGGGCACATGGAGATAATGAGTGAGGAAAGATTGACCAAGAGGATATATGTGTCGGAGGTGGAGGGAACGAGGAGAAGAGGGAGACCAAATTGGAGGTGGAAAGATGGAGTGAAAAGGATTTTGTGTGATCGGGGCCTGAACATGCAGGAGGGTGAAAGGAGGGCAAGGAATAGAGTGAATTGGAGCGATGTGGTATACAGGGGTTGACGTGCTGTCAGTGGATTGAATCAAGGCATGTGAAGCGTCCGGGGTAAACCATGGAAAGCTGTGTAGGTATGTATATTTCCGTGTGTGGACGTGTGTATGTACATGTGTATGGGGGGGGGTTGGGCCATTTCTTTCGTCTGTTTTCTTGCGCTACCTCGCAAACGCGGGAGACAGCGACAAAGTATAAAAAAAAAAAAAAAAAAATATATATATATATATATATATATATATATATATATATATATATATATATATATATATATATATATATATATATATATATATATATATATATATATATATATATATATATTTTTTTTTTTTTTTAATTTTCCAAAAGAAGGAACAAAGAAGGGGGCCAGGTGAGGATATTCCCTCAATGGCCCAGTCCTCTGTTCTTAACGTTACCTCGCTAACGCGGGAAATGGCGAATAGTTTGAAAAAAAAAAAAAAAAAAAAAAATATATATATATATATATATATATATATATATATATATATATATATATATATATATATATATATATATATATATATATATATATCTTTCTCTTTTAAATTAGTTGCCATTTTCCGCGTTAACAAGGTAGCGTTAGTAACAGAGGACTGGGCCTTTCTTGGAATATCCTCACCTGGCCCCCTCTGTTCCTTCTTTTGGAAAATTAGAAAAAAAACGAGAGGGGAGGATTTCCAGCCCCACGCTTCCTCCCTTTTTAGTCGCCTTCTACGACACGCAGGGAATACGTGGGAAGTATTCTTAATCCGCTATCCCCAGATATATATATATATATATATATATTATACTTATTATACTTTGTCGCTGTCTCCCGCGTTTGCGAGGTAGCGCAAGGAAACAGACGAAAGAAATGGCCCAACCCCCCCCATACACATGTATATACATACGCTCACACACGTAAATATACACACCTACACAGCATTCCATGGTTTACCCCAGACGCTTCACATGCCTTGATTCAATCCACTGACAGCACGTCAACCCCAGTATACCACATCGCTCCAATTCACTCTATTCCTTGCCCTCCTTTCACCCTCCTGCATGTTCAGGCCCCGATCACACAAAATCCTTTTCACTCCATCTTTCCACCTCCAATTTGGTCTCCCTCTTCTCCTCGTTCCCTCCACCTCCGACACATATATCCTCTTGGTCAATGTTTCCTCTCTCATTCTCTCCATGTGCCCAAACCACTTCAAAACACCCTCTTCTGCTCTCTCAACCACGCTCTTTTTATTTCCACACATCTCTCTTACCCTTACGTTACTCACTCGATCAAACCACCTCACACCACACATTGTCCTCAAACATCTCATTTCCAGCACATCCATCCTCCTGCGCACAACTCTATCCATAGTCCACGCCTCGCAACCATACAACATTGTTGGAACCACTATTCCTTCAAACATACCCATTTTTGCTTTCCGAGATAATGTTCTCGACTTCCACACATTCTTCAAGGCCCCCAGAATTTTCGCCCCCTCCCCCACCCTATGATCCACTTCCGCTTCCATGGTTCCATCCGCTGCCAGATCCACTCCCAGATATCTAAAACACTTCACTTCCTCCAGTTTTTCTCCATTCAAACTCACCTCCTAATTGACTTCACCCTCAACCATACTGTACCTAATAACCTTGCTCTTATTCACATTTACTCTTAACTTTCTTCCACACACTTTACCAAACTCAGTCACCAGGTCCTGCAGTTTCTCACATGAATCAGCCACCAGCGCTGTATCATCAGCGAACAACAACTGACTCACTTCCCAAGCTCTCTCATCCCCAACAGACTTCATATTTGCCCCTCTTTGAAAAACTCTTGCATTTACCTCCCTAACAACCCCATCCATATACAAATTAAACAACCATGGAGACATCAAACACCCCTGCCGCAAACCTACATTCACTACAATCACTTTCCTCTCTTCCTACACGTACACATGCCTTACATCCTCGATAAAAACTTTTCACTGCTTCTAACAACTTTCCTCCCACACCATATATTCTTAATATCTTCCACAGAGCATCTCTATCAACTCTATCATATGCCTTCTCCAGATCCATAAATGCTACATACAAATCCATTTGCTTTTCTAAGTATTTCTCACATACATTCTTCAAAGCAAACACCTGATCCACACATCCTCTACCACTTCTGAAACCACACTGCTCTTCCCCAATCTGATGCTCTGTACATGCCTTCACCCTCTCAATCAATACCCTCCCATATAATTTACCAGGAATACTCAACAAACTTATACCTCCGTAGTTTCAGCACTCACTCTTATCCCCTTTGCCTTTGTACAATGGCACTATGCACGCATTCCGCCAATCCTCAGGCACCTCACCATGAGTCATACATACATTAAATAACCTTACCAACCAGTCAACAATACAGTCACCCCCTTTTTTTAATAAATTCCACTGCAATACCATCCAAACCTGCTGCCTTGGCGGCTTTCATCTTCCGCAAAGCTTTCACTACCTCTTCTCTGTTTACCAAATCATTTTCCCTAACCCTCTCACTTTGCACACCACCTCGACCAAAACACCCTATATCTGCCACTCTATCATCAAACACATTCAACAAACCTTCAAAATACTCACTCCATCTCCTTCTCACATCACCACTACTTGTTATCACCTCCCCTTTTGCGCCCTTCACTGAAGTTCCCATTTGCTCCCTTGTCTTACGGACTTTATTTACCTCCTTCCAGAACATCTTTTTATCCTCCCTAAGATTTAATGATACTCTCTCACCCCAACTCTCATTTGCCCTTTTTTTCACCTCTTGCACCTTTCTCTTGACCTCTTGTCTCTTTCTTTTATACATCGCCCACTCAATTTCATTTTTTCCCTGCAAAAATCGTCCAAATGCCTCTCTCTTCTCTTTCACTAATACTCTTACTTCTTCATCCCACCACTCACTACCCTTTCTAATCAACCCACCTCCCGCTCTTCTCATGCCACAAGCATCTTTTGCGCAATCCATCACTGATTCCCTAAATACATCCCATTCCTCCCCCACTCCCCTTACTTCCATTGTTCTCACCTTTTTCCATTCTGTACTCAGTCTCTCCTGGTACTTCCTCACACAGATCTCCTTACCAAGCTCACTTACTCTCACCACCCTCTTCACCCCAACATTCACTCTTCTTTTCTGAAAACCCATACAAATCTTCACCTTAGCCTCCACAAGATAATGATCAGACATCCCTCCAGTTGCACCTCTCAGCACATTAACATCCAAAAGTCTCTCTTTCGCGCGCCTGTCAATTAACACGTAATCCAATAACGCTCTCTGGCCATCTCTCCTACTTATATAAGTATACTTATATATATCTCGCTTTTTAAACCAGGTATTCCCAATCATCAGTCCTTTTTCAGCACATAAATCTACAAGCTCTTCACCATTTCCATTTACAACACTGAACACCCCATGTATACCAATTATTCCCTCAACTGCCACATTACTCACCTTTGCATTCAAATCACCCATCACTATAACCCGGTCTCGTGCATCAAAACCACTAACACACTCATTCAGCTGCTCCCAAAACACTTGCCTCTCATGATCTTTCTTCTCATGCCCAGGTGCATATGCACCAATAATCACCCACCTCTCTCCATCAACTTTCAGTTTTACCCATATTAATCGAGAATTTACTTTCTTACACTCTATCACATACTCCCACAACTCCTGTTTCAGGAGTATTGCTACTCCTTCCCTTGCTCTTGTCCTCTCACTAACCCCTGACTCTACTCCCCAGACATTCCCAAACCACTCTTCCCCTTTACAGATTTGGCATAAACCGTAATGATAAATTACTTATCATATAAAGGAGAAATTCAGATACGTGTTAAGTGCCAAGAATATAATGGTTCTGGACAGGAATACAGAGCATTTATCTCCCTTTGCCTAACGGATTTGCTTCACCGGCCTCAAGAAACGGCAAATATTGAGTGTTGTCTCCACGCTCACCTTAGTGTGACGAAAAGTTGAAATACAACGACACATAGAAAAGAGTGAAGAGTGTGTGGCATGAAAATCACACCGTATAATGACTGGTGAAGACACAAGGTAGATGTCCAATTCTGATTCATGGACTCTGCACATAGTAACTGGTGAAGGAGGCACTTGGTTGCCTCTTTTGACTGGTGAACAATGAGGGGGGGGTGACCATATCGCCAAATGATGTGACAGGTGAACAATAATTTTGAAACCGTGACGCACATAATGGCGAACAGCTTGATTTGAAAGGGGCAAAATACAGTTATTAGAGTGATGTATGAACTCGAAAATTTTCTCCCGAGTGTATAGTGCTTAATGAACAATGTAATGGTAGTATATTACTGATGATAAATAGAAGAAAATGTTACAAAACAGCAAAACAGTGATGATAATGACAGGCAAATGATATGCTGAACTTATCAAAGGCTATGATAGATGGGTGTAGTACAGTACAGACGTAGAAATTTTATATTCACTATAGAGTGAGACGTGCCTGGAAATCTGTGTGTGTGTGCAGGGATTTCCTGAAAGCCTCGTTCATCGTGACTGACTTGCAGTTGGAGCGATACCATCCCCCGCTGGCCGTCGGAAGGAACGACTAACCCGCTGTGGATGTGGTTGAATTAAGGGTAGCTACCACTGTGGATTCGACAGACGCGCCATACAGAAATGCCTCAAACGAGCTGGAAATCCTGCCACAATGAGCCACTGGAAGGAGGGCTGGAAAGCGTCTTAACAGCTGAAGCCTCCCGTTCTTTGCCTCATAAGAAAGCAGCCAAGTGCAGACGCTGCGACAATAGAGCATCACACTGGCGCAGAGAAACGAGGAGATGACTGTGTTCTGTGGTGGTTCAGCAACGCCATGAAGACGAAAACAAAAAAGGATTGGTGACCAGGACGGAGTGATGCACACCAGACGAGGTCAGACCAGGATCATTACGTAGAGGATGAAGTCAACTGAAGAAGCTACTGCGAGCACGAGAACGCTCATCCAATAAAGGGGGCGACATGATGGAGCTACACACGTACACCCAGAACTTAGTTGATAATAGAAGTAGAGGGCTGGACCTGGGGCAGCACCACAATAAGTCAACAACACTTCCACTGGACCTTATCATCACCTCGTTAAGATCATCGTGTGTCAAGACATCATATAAAGCGCCTCTTCGCAAACGGAACTACCTTGGCCGACCAGTGATGCTACTACGTTTTGTGAATCGGGAACCATTGCAACACAAACCCCGCCAGGTGGTAGAGTTTCCCGCAGTGTATCGAGACAGACTTCCCCAGAACTTTTTTTTAAAGGGGAAGTAAATGTTGTGTTACTGGAGTGATAGTTTTCATACATGGTGTTTTGACAAGAAAATAGTGAAATTGGAGAAAAATGTAGCTTAGACATTGAAGCTTATTGATACAGTGGTTAAATTGATGAGAACTGCTATTGACGTTTGTGTAAATAAGTTATACATTTCCTTTTTTCCATAGCCAGAGGTTGAACCATTATGTGACATTCATTTTTTTCATTCATTTCAAGCTAGAAGTTTCAGTTTTCTAAATTGTTTCTTACATTTTTCATATGTATATATATTGTATGTGTGTGTGTGTGTATATGTGCGTATGTATGTGTATGTGTGTGTATGTGTATATGTATATATATATATGTATATTATCCCTGGGGATAGGGGTGAAAGAATACTTCCCACGTACTCCTCGCGTGTCGTAGAAAGCGACTAGAGGGGACGGGAGCGGGGGGCCAGAAATCCTCCCCTCCTTGTATTAACTTTCTAAAATGGGAAACAGAAGAAGGAGTCACGCGGGGAGTGCTCATCCTCCTCGAAGGCTCAGAGTGGGGTGCCTAAATGTGTGTGGATGTAACTAAGATGAGAAAAAACGAAAGATAGGTAGTATGTTTGAGGAAAAGAACCTGGATGTTTTGGCTCTGAGTGAAACGAAGCATATATATATATATATATATATATATATATATATATATATATATATATATATATATATATATATATATATATATATATATATATATATATATATATATATATATATATATATATATATATATATATATATATATATATATATATATATATATATATATATATATATATATATATATATATATATATATATATATATATATATATATATATATATATATATATATATATATATATATATATATATATATATATATATATATATATATATATATATATATATATATATATATATATATATATATATATATATATATATATATATATATATATATATATATATATATATATATATATATGTATATATATGTATGTATATCATTATACTCTGTCGCTGTCGCCCGCGTTAGCGAAGTAGCGTTAGGAAACACACGAAAGAATCGCCCAACCCACCCACATACTCATGTACATACATACACGTCCACACACGCAATATACATACCTATACATCTCAACGTATACATATTTACATACACACACAGATGGATTCATATATACATATGTACATAATTCATACTGTCTGCCTTTAATAATTTCCGTCGCCACCCCGCCACACATGAAATATAAACCCCTCCCCCCGCTTGTGCGCGACGTATCGCTATGAATAGACAATAAAGGCCACATTTGTTCACATCCAATCTCTGGCTGTCATGTATAATGCACCAAAACCACAGCTGCCTTTACACATCGAGGGCCAAAGAACTTTCCATGGTTTACCCCAGACGCTTCACACGCCCTGGTTCAATCCATTGACAGCATGTCGACCCCAGTATAGCACATCCTTCCAATTCACTCTATTCCTTGCACTCCTTTCACCCTCCTGCATGTTCACGCTCCGATCACTCAAAATTTTTTTCACTCCATCTTTCCACTTACATTTTTGTGTCCCACTTTTCTTCGTTACCTCCACATATATCCTCTTTGTCAATCTTTCCCCACTCATTCTCTCCAATTTACCAAATCGTTTCAAAACACCCTCTTCTGCTCTCTCAACCAAACTCTTTTTATTGCCACACATCTATGTTATCCTATTATTACTTACTCGATCAAACCACCTCACACAACATATTGTCCTTAAACATCTCATTTCCAACACATCAAATCTCCTCCACACATCTATATATATATATATATATATATATATACATATATATATATATATATATATATATATATATATATATATATATATATATATATATATATATATATATATATATATATATATATATATATATACATATATATATATATATATATATATATATATATATATATATATATATATATATATATATATATATATTTATTCATTTTGCTTTGTCGCTGTCTCCAGCGTTTGGGAGGTAGCGCAAGGAAACAGACGAAAGAAATGGCCTAACCCACCCCCATACACAATGTATATACATACACGTCCACACACGCAAAATATACATAACTATACATCTCAATGTACACATATATAAACACACACAGACACACACATATATACCCATGCACACAATTCACACTGTCTGCCTTTATTCATTCCCATCGCCACCTCGCCACATATGGAATACCATCCCCCTCCCCCCTCATGTGTGCGAGGTAGCACTAGGAAAAGACAACAAACGCCCTATTCGTTCAAACTTAGTCTCTACCTGTCATGCAATAATGCCCGAAACAACAGCTCCCTTTCCACATCCAGGCCCCACACAACTTTCCATGGTTTACCCCAGACACTTCACATGCCCTGATTCAATCCACTGACAGCACGTTAACACCGGTATAACACATCGATCCAATTCACTCTATTACTTGCCCTCTTTTCACCCTCCTTCATTTTCAGGCCATGACCACACAAAATCTTTTTCACTCCATCTTTCCACCTCCAATTTCGTCTCCCACTTCTCGTTCCCTCCACCTCCGACACATGTATCCTCTTGGTCAATCTTTCCTCACTCATTCTCTTCATGTTCCCAAACCATTTCAAAACACCCTCTTCTGCTTTCTCAACCACGCTCTTTTTATTTCCACACATCTCTCTTACCCTTACATTACTTACTCGACCAAACCACCTCACACCACACATTGTCCTCAAACATCTCATTTCCAGCACATCCACCCTTTTGCGCAGAACTCTATCCATAACCCACGCCTCGCAACCATACAACATTGTTGGAACCACTATTCCTTCAAACATACCCATTTTTGCTTTCCGAGATAATGTTCTGGACTTACACACACTCTTCAAGGCTCCCAGGATTTTCGCCCCCTCCCCCACCCTATGATTCACTTCCGCCTCCATGGTTCCATCCGCTGCCAGATCCACTCCCAGATATCTAAAAAACTTTACTTCCTCCAGTTTTTCTTCATTCAAACTTACCTCCCATTTAAACTTGACCCTCAACGCTAATGTACCTAATAACCTTGCTCTTATTCACATTTACTCTTAACTTTCTTCTTTCACACACTTTACCAAACTCAGTCACCAGCTTCTACAGTTTCTCACATGAATCAGCCACCAGCGCTGTATCATCAGCGAACAACAACTGACTCGCTTCCCAAGCTCTCTCATCCACAACAAACTTCATACTTGCCCCTCTTACCAACACTCTTGCATTCACCTCCCTAACAACCACATCCATAAAGAAATTAAACAACCATGGAGACATTACACATCCCTGCCGCAAACCTACATTCACTGAAAACCAATCACTTTCCTTTCTACCTACACGTACACATGCCTTACATCCTCGATAAAAACTTTTCACTGCTTCTAACAACTTGCCTCCCACACCATATATTCTTAATACCTTCCACAGAGCATCTCTATCAACTCTATCATATGCCTTCTCCAGATCCATAAATGCTACATACAAATCCATTTCCTTTTCGAAGTATTTCTCACATACATTCTTCAAAGCAAACACATGGTCCACACATCCTCTACCACTTCTGAAACCACACTGCTCTTCCCCAATCTGATGCTCTGTACATGCCTTCACCCTCGCAATCAATACCCTCCCATATAATTTTCGAGAAATACTCAACAAACTTATACCTCTGTAATTTGAGCTCTCACTCTTATCCCCTTTGCCTTTGTTCAGTGGCACTATGCACGCATTCCGCCAATCCTCAGGCACCTCACCATGAGTCATACATACATTAAACAACCTTACCAACCAGTCAACAATACAGTCACCCCCTTTTTTAATAAATTCCACTGCAAAGCATCCAATCCTGCTGCCATGCCGGATTTCATCTTCCGCAAAGCTTTTACTACCTCCTCTCTGTTTACCAAATCATTTTCCCTAACCTTCTCACTTTGCATACCATATCGACCAAAACAACCTATATCTGCCACTCTATCATCAAACACATTCAACAGACCTTGAAAATACTCACACCATCTCCTTCTCACATCACCAATGCTTGTTATCACCTCCCCATTTGCGCCCTTCCCTGAAGTTCCCATTTGCTCCCTTGTCTTACGCACTTTATTTACCGCCTTCCTGAACATCTTTTTATTCTCCCTATAATTTAATGATACTCTCTCACCCCAACTCACATATATATATATATATATATATATATATATATATATATATATGTTTGTGTGAATAAATTGTACATTTCCTTTTCCATAGCCAGAGGTTGAACCATTATGTGACATTCATTTTTTTTTCATTCATTTCAAGCTAAAAGTTTGTTTCTAAATTGTTCTTACATTTTTCATATGTATATATATGTATGTGTGTGTGTGTGTGTGTATGTGCATATGTGTGTGTGTGTGTGTGTGTGTGTGTATATGTATATATATATGTATATTATCCCTGGGGATAGGGGTGAAAGAATACTTCCCACGTATTCCTCGCGTGTCGTAGAAAGCGACTAGAGGGGACGGGAGCGGGGGGCCGGAAATCCTCCCCTCCTTGTATTAACTTTCTAAAATGGGAAACAGAAGAAGGAGTCACGCGGGGAGTGATCATCCTCCTCGAAGGCTCAGAGTGGGGTGCCTAAAAAATGTGTGTGGATGTAACCAAGATGTGAAAAAAGGAGAGATAGGTAGTATGTTTGAGGAAAGGAACCTGGATGTTTTGGCTCTGAGTGAAACGAAGCTCAAGGGTAAAGGGGAAGAGTGGTTTGGAAATGTCTGGGGAGTGAAGTCAGGGGTTAGTGAGAGGACAAGAGCAAGGGAAGGAGTAGCAATACTCCTGAAACAGGAGTTGTGGGAGTATGTGATAGAATGTAAGAAAGTAAATTCTCGATTGATATGGGTAAAATTGAAAGTTGATGGAGAGAGGTGGGTGATTATTGGTGCATATGCACCTGGGCATGAGAAGAAAGATCATGAGAGGCAAGTGTTTTGGGAGCAGCTAAATGAGTGTGTTAGCGGTTTTGATGCACGAGACCGGGTTATAGTGATGGGTGATTTGAATGCAAAGGTGAGTAATGTGGCAGTTGAGGGAATAATTGGTATGCATGGGGTGTTCAGTGTTGTAAATGGAAATGGTGAAGAGCTTGTAGATTTATGTGCTGAAAAAGGACTGATGATTGGGAATACCTGGTTTAAAAAGCGAGATATACATAAGTATACTTATGTAAGTAGGAGAGATGGCCAGAGAGCGTTATTGGATTACGTGTTAATTGACAGGCGTGCGAAAGAGAGACTTTTGGATGTTAATGTGCTGAGAGGTGCAACTGGAGGGATGTCTGATCATTATCTTGTGGAGGCTAAGGTGAAGATTAGTATGGGTTTTCAGAAAAGAGGAGTGAATGTTGGGGTGAAGAAGGTGGTGAGAGTAAGTGAGCTTGGGAAGGAGACCTGTGTGGGGAAGTACCAGGAGAGACTGTGTACAGAATGGAAAAAGGTGAGAACAATGGAAGTAAGGGGAGTCGGGGAGGAATGGGATGTATTTAGGGAATCAGTGATGGATTGCGCAAAAGATGCTTGTGGCATGAGAAGAGTGGGAGGTGGGCTGTTTAGAAAGGGTAGTGAGTGGTGGGATGAAGAAGTAAGAGTATTAGTGAAAGAGAAGAGAGAGGCATTTGGACGATTTTTGCAGGGAAAAAATGCAATTGAGTGGGAGAAGTATAAAAGAAAGAGACAGGAGGTCAAGAGAAAGGTGCAAGAGGTGAAAAAAAGGGCAAATGAGAGTTGGGGTGAGAGACTATCAGTAAATTTTAGGGAGAATAAAAAGATGTTCTGGAAGGAGGTAAATAGGGTGCGTAAGACAAGGGAGCAAATGGGAACTTCAGTGAAGGGCGTAAATGGGGAGGTGATAACAAGTAGCGGTGATGTGAGAAGGAGATGGAATGAGTATTTTGAAGGTTTGTTGAATGTGTCTGATGACAGAGTGGCAGATATAGGGTGTTTTGGTCGAGGTGGTGTGCAAAGTGAGAGGGTTAGGGAAAATGATTTGGTAAACAGAGAAGAGGTAGTAAAAGCTTTGCGGAAGATGAAAGCCGGCAAGGCAGCAGGTTTGGATGGTATTGCAGTGGAATTTATTAAGAAAGGGGGTGACTGTATTGTTGACTGGTTGGTAAGGTTATTTAATGTATGTATGACTCATGGTGAGGTGCCTGAGGATTGGCGGAATGCGTGCATAGTGCCATTGTACAAAGGCAAAGGGGAAAAGAGTGAGTGCTCAAATTACAGAGGTATAAGTTTGTTGAGTATTCCTGGTAAATTATATGGGAGGGTATTGATTGAGAGGGTGAAGGCATGTACAGAGCATCAGATTGGGGAAGAGCAGTGCGGTTTCAGAAGTGGTAGAGGATGTGTGGATCAGGTGTTTGCTTTGAAGAATGTATGTGAGAAATACTTAGAAAAGCAAATGGATTTGTATGTAGCATTTATGGATCTGGAGAAGGCATATGATAGAGTTGATAGAGATGCTCTGTGGAAGGTATTAAGAATATATGGTGTGGGAGGCAAGTTGTTAGAAGCAGTGAAAAGTTTTTATCGAGGATGTAAGGCATGTGTACGTGTAGGAAGAGAGGAAAGTGATTGGTTCTCAGTGAATGTAGGTTTGCGGCAGGGGTGTGTGATGTCTCCATGGTTGTTTAATTTGTTTATGGATGGGGTTGTAAAGGAGGTAAATGCAAGAGTCCTGGAAAGAGGGGCAAGTATGAAGTCTGTTGGGGATGAGAGAGCTTGGGAAGTGAGTCAATTGTTGTTCGCTGATGATACAGCGCTGGTGGCTGATTCATGTGAGAAACTGCAGAAGCTGGTGACTGAGTTTGGTAAAGTGTGTGGAAGAAGAAAGTTGAGAGTAAATGTGAATAAGAGCAAGGTTATTAGGTACAGTAGGGGTGAGGGTCAAGTCAATTGGGAGGTGAGTTTGAATGGAGAAAAACTGGAGGAAGTGAAGTGTTTTAGATATCTGGGAGTGGATCTGTCAGCGGATGGAACCATGGAAGCGGAAGTGGATCATAGGGTGGGGGAGGGGGCGAAAATTTTGGGAGCCTTGAAAAATGTGTGGAAGTCGAGAACATTATCTCGGAAAGCAAAAATGGGTATGTTTGAGGGAATAGTGGTTCCAACAATGCTGTATGGTTGCGAGGCGTGGGCTATGGATAGAGATGTGCGCAGGAGGATGGATGTGCTGGAAATGAGATGTTTGAGGACAATGTGTGGTGTGAGGTGGTTTGATCGAGTAAGTAACGTAAGGATAAGAGAGATGTGTGGAAATAAAAAGAGCGTGGTCGAGAGAGCAGAAGAGGGTGTTTTGAAATGGTTTGGGCACATGGAGAGAATGAGTGAAGAGAGATTGACCAAGAGGATATATGTGTCGGAGGTGGAGGGAACGAGGAGAAGAGGGAGACCAAATTGGAGGTGGAAAGATGGAGTGAAAAAGATTTTGTGTGATCGGGGCCTGAACATGCAGGAGGGTGAAAGGAGGGCAAGAAATAGAGTGAATTGGAGTCATGTGGTATACAGGGGTTGACGTGCTGTCAGTGGATTGAAGCAAGGCATGTGAAGCGTCTGGGGTAAACCATGGAAAGCTGTGTAGGTATGTATATTTGCGTGTGTGGACGTGTGTATGTACATGTGTATGGGGGGGGGGTTGGGCCATTTCTTTCGTCTGTTTCCTTGCGCTACCTCGCAAACGCGGGAGACAGCGACAAAGTATAAAAAAAAAAAAATATATATATATATATATATATATATATATATATATATATATATATATATATATATATATATATATATTTTTTTTTTTTTTTTTTTTTTTCTTTTTTTTTTCTTTTTTTTTTTTTCCAAAAGAAGGAACAGAGAACGAGGCCAGGTGAGGATATTCCCTCAGAGGCCCAGTCCTCTGTTCTTAACGCTACCTTGCTAACGCGGGAAATGGCGAATAGTATGAAAGAAAGAAAAGAAAGATATATATATATATATATATGGTATTGGATGGTATTGCAGTGGAATTTGTTAAAAAAGGGGGTGACTGTATTGTTGACTGGTTGGTAAGGTTATTTAATGTATGTATGACTCATGGTGAGGTGCCTGAGGATTGGCGGAATGCGTGCATAGTGCCATTGTACAAAGGCAAAGGGGATAAGAGTGAGTGCTCAAATTACAGAGGTATAAGTTTGTTGAGTATTCCTGGTAAATTATATGGGAGGGTATTGATTGAGAGGGTGAAGGCATGTACAGAGCATCAGATTGGGGAAGAGCAGTGCGGTTTCAGAAGTGGTAGAGGATGTGTGGATCAGGTGTTTGCTTTGAAGAATGTATGTGAGAAATACTTAGAAAAGCAAATGGATTTGTATGTAGCATTTATGGATCTGGAGAAGGCATATGATAGAGTTGATAGAGATGCTCTGTGGAAGGTATTAAGAATATATGGTGTGGGAGGCAAGTTGTTAGAAGCAGTGAAAAGTTTTTATCGAGGATGTAAGGCATGTGTACGTGTAGGAAGAGAGGAAAGTGATTGGTTCTCAGTGAATGTAGGTTTGCGGCAGGGGTGTGTGATGTCTCCATGGTTGTTTAATTTGTTTATGGATGGGGTTGTTAGGGAGGTGAATGCAAGAGTCCTGGAAAGAGGGGCAAGTATGAAGTCTGTTGGGGATGAGAGAGCCTGGGAAGTGAGTCAGTTGTTGTTCGCTGATGATACAGCGCCGGTGGCTGATTCATGTGAGAAACTGCAGAAGCTGGTGACTGAGTTTGGTAAAGTGTGTGGAAGAAGAAAGTTAAGAGTAAATGTGAATAAGAGCAAGGTTATTAGGTACAGTAGGGTTGAGGGTCAAGTCAATTGGGAGGTAAGTTTGAATGGAGAAAAACTGGAGGAAGTGAAGTGTTTTAGATATCTGGGAGTGGATCTGTCAGCGGATGGAACCATGGAAGCGGAAGTGGATCATAGGGTGGGGGAGGGGGCGAAAATTTTGGGAGCCTTGAAAAATGTGTGGAAGTCGAGGACATTATCTCGGAAAGCAAAAATGGGTATGTTTGAAGGAATAGTGGTTCCAACAATGTTGTATGGTTGCGAGGCGTGGGCTATGGATAGAGTTGTGCGCAGGAGGATGGATGTGCTGGAAATGAGATGTTTGAGGACAATGTGTGGTGTGAGGTGGTTTGATCGAGTAAGTAACGTAAGGGTAAGAGAGATGTGTGGAAATAAAAAGAGCGTGGTTGAGAGAGCAGAAGAGGGTGTTTTGAAATGGTTTGGGCACATGGAGAGAATGAGTGAGGAAAGATTGACCAAGAGGATATATGTGTCGGAGGTGGAGGGAACGAGGAGAAGAGGGAGACCAAATTGGAGGTGGAAAGATGGAGTGAAAAAGATTTTGTGTGATCGGGGCCTGAACATGCAGGAGGGTGTAAGGAGGGCAAGGAATAGAGTGAATTGGAGCGATGTGGTATACAGGGGTTGACGTGCTGTCAGTGGAGTGAATCAAGGCATGTGAGGCGTCTGGGGTGGACCATGGAAAGCTGTGTAGGTATGTATACACGTGTGTGGACATGTGTATGTACATGTGTATGGGGGGGGGGGGGGTTGGGCCATTTCTTTCGTCTGTTTCCTTGCGCTACCTCGCAGACGCGGGAGACAGCGACAAAGTATAAAAAAAAAAAAAAAAAAAAAAAAATATATATATATATATATATATATATATATATATATATATATATATATATATATATATATATATATATATATATATATATATATATATATATATATATCCCTGGGGATAGGGGAGAAAGAATACTTCCCACGTATTGACTGCGTGTCGTAGACGGCGACTAAAAGGGAAGGGAGGGGGAGGCTGGAAATCCTCCCCTCTCATTTTTTTTTTTTTTTTAATTTTCCAAAAGAAGGAACAGAGAAGGGGGCCTGGTGAGGATATTCCCTCAAAGGCCAAGTCCTCTGTTCTTAACGCTACCTCGCTATCGCGGGAAATGGCAAATAGTATGAAAAAGAAAAAAAAAAAATATATATATATATATATATATATATATATATATATATATATATATATATATATATATATATATAGGACGCCATTTGCTAGAAATGTTCACCAATTGGCGTCATAGCTTCGTCTCTTCGATGTATATCAACTGATTGTTATATTTCTCTCTTGTGTCTCCCCTGATGATGTGATTATTACACGAAGGAGCACTTGCGAACTTTTCCTGTTTCATTTTCCCTGTGGACTCGGAATTATATATATATATATATATATAATATATATATATATATATATATATATATATATATATATATATATATATATATATATATATATATATATATATATATATACAAACGCGGGAGACAGCGACAAAGCCAAAAAAAAAAAAAATATATATATATATATATATATATATATATATATATATATATATATATATATATATATATATATATATATATATATATATATATATATATATATCTATATTATTTTTTTTTTTTCTCTCTCTCTCTTTTTTATATGGCTTTGTCGCTGTCTCCCGCGTTTGCGAGGTAGCGCAAGGAGACAAAAGAAAGAAATGGCCCAACCCACCCCCATACACATGTATATACATACGTCCACCCACGCAAATATACATACCTACACAACTTTCCATGGTTTACCCAGACGCTTCACATGCCCTGATTCAATCTACTGACAGCACGTCAACCCCGGTATACCACATCGATCCAATTCACACTATTCCTTGCCCTCCTTTCACCCTCCTGCATGTTCAGGCCCTGATCACACAAAATCTTTTTCACTCCATCTTTCCACCTCCAATTTGGTCTCCCACTTCTCCTCGTTCCCTCCACCTCCGACACATATATCCTCTTGGTCAATCTTTCCTCACACATTCTCTCCATGTGCCCAAACCATTTAAAAACACCCTCTTCTGCTCTCTCAACCACGCTCTTTTTATTTCCACACATCTCTATTACCCTTACGTTACTTACTCGATCAAACCACCTCACACCACACATTGCCCTGAAACATCTTATTTCCAGCACATCCATCCTCCTGCGCACAACTCTATCCATAGCCCACGCCTCGCAACCATACAACATTGCTGGAACCACTATTCCTTCAAACATACCCATTTTTGCTTTCGGAGATAATATTCTCAACTTCCACACATTCTTCAAGGCCCCGAAGATTTTCGCCCCCTCCCCCACCCTATGATCCACTTCCGCTTCCATGGTTCCATCCGCTGCCAGATCCACTCCCATATATCTAAAACACTTTACTTCCTACAGTTTTTCTCCATTCAAACGTACCTCCATATTGACTTGACCCTCAACCCTACTGCACCTAATAACCTTGCTCTTATTCACATTTACTCTTGACTTTTTTCTTTAACACACTTTACCAAACTCAGTCACCAGATTCTGCAGTTTCGCACATGAATCAGCCACCACCGCTGTATCATCAGCGAACAACAACTGACTCACTTCCCAAGCTCTCTCATCCCCAACAGACTTCATACTTGCCCCTCTTTCCAAAACGCTTGCATTCACCTCCCTAACAACCCCATCCATAGACAAATTAAACAACCATGGAGACATCACACACCCCTGCCGCAAACCTACATTCACTGAGAACCAATCACTCTCCTCTCTTCCTACACGTACACATGCCTTACATCCTCGATAAAAACTTTTCACTGCTTCTAACAACTTGCCTCCCACACCATATATTCTTTATACCTTCCACAGAGCATCTCTATCAACTCTATCATATGCCTTCTCCAGATTCATAAATGCTAAATACGAATCCATTTGCTTTTCTAAGTATTTCTCACATACATTCTTCAAAGCAAACACCTGATCCACACATCCTCTACCACTTCTGAAACCTCACTACTCTTCCCTAATCTGATGCTCTGTACATGCCTTCACCCTCTCAATCAATACCCTCCCATATAATTTACCAGGAATACTCAACAAACTTATACCTCTGTAATTTGAGCACTCACTCTTTTACCCTTTGCCTTTGTACAATGGCACTATGCACGCATTCCGCCAATATTCAGACACCTCACCATGAGTCATACATATATTAAATAACCTTACCAACTCAGTCAATAATACAGTCACCCCCTTTTTTAATAAATTCCACTGCAATACCATCCAAGACTGCTTCCTTGTCGGCTTTCATCTTCCGCAAAGCTTTTACTACCTCTTCTCTGTTTACCAAATCATTTTCCCTAACCATCTCACTTTGCACACCACCTCGACCAAAACACCCTATATCTGCCACTCTATCATCAAACACATTCAACAAACCTTCAAAATACTCACTATATCTCCTTCTCACATCACCACTACTTGTTATCACCTCCCCATTTCCGCCATCCACTGAAGTTCCCATTTGCTCCCTTGTCTTACGCACTTTATTTACCTCCTTCCAGAACATCTTTTTATTCTCCCTAAAATTTAATGATACTCTATCACATCAACTCTCATTTGCCCTCTTCTTCACCTCTTGCACCTTTCTCTTGACCTCCTGTCTCTTTCTTTTATACTTCTCCCACTCAATTGCATTTTTTCCCTGCAAAAATCGTCCAAATGCCTCTCTCTTCTCTTTCACTAATAATCTTACTTCTTCATCCCACCACTCACTATCCTTTCTAATCAACCCACCTCCCACTCTTCTCATGCCACTAGCATCTTTTGCGCAATCCATCACTGATACCCTAAATACATCCCATTTCTCCCCCACTCCCTTAATTCCAGTGTTCTCACCTTTTTCCATCTGTCCTCAGTCTCTCCTGGTAATTCCTCATATATATATATATATATATATATATATATATATATATATATATGTGTGGAAGTCGAGAACATTATCTCGGAAAGCAAAAATGGGTATATTTGAAGGAATAGTGGTTCCAACAATGTTGTATGGTTGCGAGGCGTGGGCTATGGATAGAGTTGTGCGCAGGAGGATGGATGTGCTGGAAATGAGATGTTTGAGGACAATGTGTGGTGTGAGGTGGTTTGATCGAGTGAGTAACGTAAGGGTAAGAGAGATGTGTGGAAATAAAAAGAGCGTGGTTGAGAGAGCAGAAGAGGGTATTTTGAAGTGGTTTGGGCACATGGAGAGAATGAGTGAGGAAAGATTGACCAAGAGGATATATGTGTCGGAGGTGGAGGGAACGAGGAGAAGAGGGAGACCAAATTGGAGGTGGAAAGATGGAGTGAAAAAGATTTTGTGTGATCGGGGCCTGAACATGCAGGAGGGTGAAAGGAGGGCAAGGAATAGAGTGAATTGGAGCGATGTGGTATACCGGGGTTGACGTGCGGTCAGTGGATTGAATCAAGGCATGTGAAGCGTTTGGGGTAAACCATGGAAAGCTGTGTAGGTATGTATATTTGCGTGTATGGACGTTTGTATATACATGTGTATGGGGGGGGTTGGGCCATTTCTTTCGTCTGTTTCCTTGCGCTACCTCGCAAACGCGGGAGACAGCGACAAAGTATAAAAAAAAAAGATATATATATATATATATATATATATATATATATATATATATATATATATATATATATATATATATATATATATGTATATATATATATATATATATATATATACATACATACATATACATATATATAAATATGTATATATATATATATATATATATATATAGAGAGAGAGAGAGAGAGAGAGAGAGAGAGAGAGAGAGAGAGAAATGCTCTGTGGAAGGTATTAGGAATATATGGTGTGGGAGGCAAGTTGTCAGAAACAGTGAAAAGTTTTTATCGAGAATGTAAGAAATGTGTACGTGTAGGAAGAGAAGAAAGTGATTGGTTCTCAGTGAATGTAGGTTTGCGGCATGGGTGTGTGATGTCTCCATAGTTGTTTAATTTGTTTATGGATGGCGTTGTTAGGGAGGTGAATACAAGAGTTTTGGAAAGAGGGGCAAGTATGAAATCTGTTGGGGGTGAGAGAGCTTGGGAAGTGAGTCAGCTGTTGTTCGCTGATGATACAGCGCTGGTGGCTGATTCATGTAAGAAACTGCAGAAGCTGGTGACTGAGTTTGGTAAAGTGTGTGAAAGAAGAAAGTTAAGAGTTAATGTGAATAAGAGCAAGGTTATTAGGTACAGTAGGTTTGAGGGTCAAGTCAATTGGGAGGTAAATTTGAATGGAGAAAAACTGGAGGAAGTAAAGTGTTTTAGATATCGGGGAGTGGATCCGGCAGTGGATGGAACCAAGGAAGAGGAATTGGATCATAGGGTGGGGGAGGGGTCAAAAATCCTCAGAGCCTTGAAGAATGTGTGGAAGTCGAGAACATTATCTCGGAAAGCAAAAATGGGTATGTTTGAAGGAATAGTGCTTCCAACAATGTTGTATGGTTGCGAGGCGTGGGCTATGGATAGAGTTTTGCGCAGGAGGATGGATGTGCTGGAAAGGAGATGTTTGAGGACAATGTGTGGTGTGAGGTGATTTGATCGAGTAAGTAACATAAGGGTAAGAGAGATGTGTGGATATAAAAAGAGCGTGGTTGAGAGAGCAGAAGAGGGTGTTTTGAAATGGTTTGGGCACATGGAGAGAATGAGTGAGGAAAGATTGACCAAGAGGATATATGTGTCGGAGGTGGAGGGAACGAGAAGTGGGAGACCAAATTGGAGGTGGAAAGATGGAGTGAAAAAGATTTTGTGTGATCGGGTCGTGAACATGCAGGAGGGTGAAATGAGGGCAAGGAATGGAGTGAATTCGATCGATGTGGTATACCGGGGTTGACGTGCTATCAGTGGATTGAATCAGGGCATGTGAACCGTCTGGGGTAAACCATGGAAAGCTGTGTAGGTACGTATATTTGCGTGTGTGGACGTATGTATATACATGTGTATGGGGGTGGGTTGGGCCATTTCTTTCGTCTGTTTCCTTCCGGTACCTCACAAATGCGGGAGACAGCTACAAAGCCAAAAAAAAAAATATATATATATATATATATATATATATATATATATATATATATATATATATATATATATATATATATATATATATATATATATATATATATATATATATATATGAATTTTCTTTTTTTGTCGCTGTGTCCCGCGTTTGCGAGGTAGCGCAAGCAAAACAGAAGAAAGAAATGGCCCAACCCACCCTCATACACATGTATATACATACACGTCCACACACGCAAATATACATACCTATACCTCCCACTGTACACATATATATACACACAGAGACACATACATATATACCCATTCACACAATTCACACTGTCTGCCTTTATTCATTCCCATCGCCACCTCACCACACATGGAATACCATCCCCCTCCCCCCTCATGTGTGCGAGGTAGCGCTAGGAAAAGACAACAATGACACCATTCGTTCACACTCAGTCTCTAGCTGTCATGCAATAATGCCCGAAACCATAGCTCCCTTTCCACATCCAGGCCCCACACAACTTTCCATGGTTTACCCCAGACGCTTCACATGCCCTGATTCAATCCACTGACAGCACGTCAACCCCGGTATACTACATCGATCCAATTCACTCTATTCCTTGACCGCCTTTCACCTTCCTTCATGTTAAGGCCTCGATCACTCAAAATCTTTTTCACTCCATCTTTCCACTTCCAATTTGGTCTCCTACTTCTCCTCGTTCCCTCCACCTCCGACACATATATCCTCTTGTTCAATCTTTCCTCACTCATTCTCTCCATGTGCTCAAACCATTTCAAAACACCCTCTTCTGCTCTCTCAACCACGCTCTTTTTATTTCCACACATCTACCTTACCCTTATATTACTTACTCGATCAAACCACCTCACACCACATATTGTCCTCAAACATATCATATCCAGCACATCCACCCTACTGGCACAACTATATCCATAGCCCACGCCTCGCGACCATACAACATTGTTTATAACCACTATTCCTTCAAACATACCCATTTTTGTTTTCCGAGGTAATGTTTTCGACTTCCACACAATCTTCAAGGCTCTCAGGATTTTCGCCCCGTCCATCACCCTATGATTCACTTCCGCTTCCATGGTTCCATCCGCTGCCAGATCCACTCCCAGATATCTAAAACACTTTACTTCCTCCAGTTTTTCCCCATTTAAACTTACATCCCAATTGACTTGACCCTCAACCCTACTGTACCTAACAACCTTGCTCTTATTCACATTTACGCTTAACTTTCTTCTTTCACACACTTTACCAAACTCAGTCACCAGCTTCTGCAGTTTCTCACATGAATCAGAAACCAGCGATGTATCATCAGCGAACAACAACTGACTCACTTCCCAAGCTCTCTCACCCCCAACAGACTTCATACTTGCCCCTCTTTCCAAAACTCTTGCATTCACCTCCCTAACAACCCCATCCATAAACAAATTAAACAACCATGGAGACATCACACACCCCTGCCGCAAACCTACATTCACTGAGAACCAATCACTTTCCTCTCTTCCTACACGTACACATGCCTTACATTCTCGATAAAAACTTTTCACTGCTTCTAACAACTTTGGAAAGAGGGGCAAGTATGAAGTCTGTTGGGGATGAGAGAGCTTGGGAAGTGAGTCAGTTGTTTTTCGCTGATGATACAGCGCTGGTGGCTGATTCATGTGAGAAACTGCAGAAGCTGGTGACTGAGTTTGGTAAAGTGTGTGAAAGAAGAAAGTTAAGAGTAAATGTAAATAACAGCAAGGTTAATAAGTACAGTAGGGTTGAGGGTCAAGTCAATTGGGAGGTGAGTTTGAATAGAGAAAATTGTAGGAAGTGACGTGTTTTAGATATCTGGGAGTGGATCTATCAGCGGATGGAACCATGGAAGCGGAAGTGGATCATAGGGTGGGGGAGGGGACGAAAATCCTGGGAGCCTTGAAGAATGTGTGGAAGTCGAGAACATTATCTCGGAAAGCAAAAATGGGTATGTTTGAAGGAATAGTGCTTCCAACAATGTTGTATGGTTGCGAGGCGTGGGCTATGGATAGATTTTTGCGCAGTAGGATAGATGTGCTGGAAATGAGATGTTTGAGGACAATGTGTGGTGTGAGGTGATTTGATCGAGTAAGTAACATAAGGGTAAGAGAGATGTGTGGATATAAAAAGAGCGTGGTTGAGAGAGCAGAAGAGGGTGTTTAGAAATGGTTTGGGCACATGGAGAGAATGAGTGAGGAAAGATTGACCAAGAGGATATATGTGTCGGAGGTGGAGGGAACGAGAAGTGGGAGACAAAATTGGAGGTGGAAAGATGGAGTGAAAAAGATTTTGTGTGATCGGGTCCTGAACATGCAGGAGGGTGAAATGAGGGCAAGGAATATAGTGAATTCGATCGATGTGGTATACCGGGGTTGACGTGCTATCAGTGGATTGAATCAGGGCATGTGAACCGTCAGGGGTAAACCACGGAAAGCTGTGTAGGTACGTATATATGCGTGTGTGGACGTATGTATATACATGTGTATGGGGGTGGGTTGGGCCATTTCTTTCGTCTGTTTCCTTCCGGTACCTCACAAATGCGGGAGACAGCTACAAAGCAAAAAAAAAAAAAAAAAAAAAATATATATATATATATATATATATATATATATATATATATATATATATATATATATATATATATATATATATATACATATATATATATATATATATATATATATATATATATATATATATATATATATATATATATATGATTTTTCTTTTTTTGTCGCTGTGTCCCGCGTTTGCGAGGTAGCGCAAGGAAAACAGAAGAAAGAAATGGCCCAACCCACCCTCATACACATGTATATACATACACGTCCACACACGCAAATATACATACCTATACCTCTCACTGTACACATATATATACACACAGAGACACATACATATATACCCATTCACACATTCACACTGTCTGCCTTTATTCATTCCCATCGCCACCTCACCACACATGGAATACCATCCCCCTCCCCCCTCATGTGTGCGAGGTAGCGCTAGGAAAAGAAAACAATGACCCCATTCGTTCACACTCAGTCTCTAGCTGTCATGCAATAATGTCCGAAACCACAGCTCCCTTTCCACATCCAGGCCCCACACAACTTTCCAGGGTTTACCCCAGCCGCTTCACATGCCCTGATTCAATCCACTGACAGCACGTCAACCCCGGTATACCACATCGATCCAATTCACTCTATTCCTTGCCCGCCTTTCACCTTCCTTCATGTTCAGGCCTCGATCACTCAAAATCTTTTTCACTCCATCTTTCCACTTCCAATTTGGTCTTCCACTTCTCCTCGTTCCCTCCACCTCCGACACATATATCCTCTTGGTCAATCTCTCCTCACTCATTCTCTCCATGTGCTCAAACCATTTCAAAACACCCTCTTCTGCTCTCTCAACCACGCTCTTTTTATTTCCACACATCTACCTTACCCTTATATTACTTACTCGATCAAACCACCTCACACCACATATTGTCCTCAAACATATCATATCCAGCACATCCGCCCTACTGGCACAACTATATCCATAGCCCACGCCTCGCGACCATACAACATTGTTGGAACCACTATTCCTTCAAACATACCCATTTTTGTTTTCCGAGATAATGTTTTCGACTTCCACACAATCTTCAAGGCTCCCAGGATTTTCGCCCCGTCCCTCACCCTATGATTCATTTCCGCTTCCATGGTTCCATCCGCTGCCAGATCCACTCCCAGATATCTAAAACACTTTACTTCCTCCAGTTTTTCCCCATTCAAACTTACATCCCAATTGACTTGACCCTCAACCCTACTGTACCTAACAACCTTCCTCTTATTCACATTTACGCTTAACTTTCTTCTTTCACACACTTTACCAAACTCAGTCACCAGCTTCTGCAGTTTCTCACATGAATCAGCCACCAGCGATGTATCATCAGCGAACAACAACTGACTCACTTCCCAAGCTCTCTCATCCCCAACAGACTTCATACTTGCCCCTCTTTCCAAAACTCTTGCATTCACCTCCCTAACAACCCCATCCATAAACAAATTAAACAACCATGGAGACATCACACACCCCTGCCGCAAACCTACATTCACTGAGAACCAATCACTTTCTTCTCTTCCTTCACGTACACATGCCTTACATTCTCGATAAAAACTTTTCACTGCTTCTAACAACTTTGGAAAGAGGGGCAAGTATGAAGTCCGTTGGGATGAGAGAGCTTGGGAAGTGAGTCAGTTGTTGTTCGCTGATGATACAGCGCTGGTGGCTGATTCATGTGAGAAACTGCAGAAGCTGGTGACTGAGTTTGGTAAAGTGTGTGAAAGAAGAAAGTTAAGAGTAAATGTGAATAAGAGCAAGGTTATTAGGTACAGTAGGGTTGAGGGTCAAGTCAATTGAGAGGTGAGTTTGAATAGAGAAAAACTGTAGGAAGTGACGTGTTTTAGATATCTGGGAGTGGATCTATCAGCGGATGGAACCATGGAAGCGGAAGTGGATCATAGGGTGGGGGAGGGGGCGAAAATCCTCGGAGCCTTGAAGAATGTGTGGAAGTCGAGAACATTATCTCGGAAAGCAAAAATGGGTATGTTTGAAGGAATAGTGCTTCCAACAATGTTGTATGGTTGCGAGGCGTGGGCTATGGATAGAGTTTTGCGCAGGAGGATGGATGTGCTGGAAATAAGATGTTTGAGGACAATGTGTGGTGTGAGGTGATTTGATCGAGTAAGTAACATAAGGGTAAGAGAGATGTGTGGATATAAAAAGAGCGTGGTTGAGAGAGCAGAAGAGGGTGTTTTGAAATGGTTTGGGCACATGGAGAGAATGAGTGAGGAAAGATTGACCAAGAGGATATATGTGTCGGAGGTGGAGGGGACGAGAAGTGGGAGACCAAATTGGAGGTGGAAAGATGGAGTGAGAAAGATTTTGAGTGATCGAGGCCTGAACATGAAGGAAGGTGAAAGGCGGGCAAGGAATAGAGTGAATTGGATCGATGTGGTATACCGGGGTTGACGTGCTATCAGTGGATTGAATCAGGGCATGTGAACCGTCTGGGGTAAACCATGGAAAGCTGTGTAGGTACGTATATTTGCGTGTGTGGACGTATGTATATACATGTGTATGGGGGTGGGTTGGGCCATTTCTTTCGTCTGTTTCCTTCCGGTACCTCGCAAATGCGGGAGACAGCTACAAAGCAAAAAAAAAAAAAAAAATATATATATATATATATATATATATATATATATATATATATATATATATATATATATATATATATATATATATATATATGAATTTTCTTTTTTTGTCGCTGTGTCCCGCGTTTGCGAGGTAGCGCAAGGAAAACAGAAGAAAGAAATGGCCCAACCCACCCTCATACACATGTATATACATACACGTCCACACACGCAAATATACATACCTATACATCTCACTGTACACATATATATACACACAGAGACACATACATATATACCCATTCACACAATTCACACTGTCTGCCTTTATTCATTCCCATCGCCACCTCACCACACATGGAATACCATCCCCCTCCCCCCTTATGTGTGCGAGGTAGCGCTAGGAAAAGACAACAATGACCCCATTCGTTCACACTGTCTCTAGCTGTCATGCAATAATGCCCGATACCACAGCTCCCTTTCCACATCCAGGCCCCACGCAACTTTCCATGGTTTACCCCAGACGCTTCACATGCCCTGATTCATTCCACTGACAGCACGTCAACCCCGGTATACCACATCGATCCAATTCACTCTATTCCTTGCCCGCCTTTCACCTTCCTTCATGTTCAGGCCTCGATCACTCAAAATCTTTTTCACTCCATCTTTCCACTTCCAATTTGGTCTCCCACTTCTCCTCGTTCCCTCCACCTCCGACACATATATCCTCTTGGTCAATCTTTCCTCACTCATTCTCTCCATGTGCTCAAACCATTTCAAAACACCCTCTTCTGCTCTCTCATCCACGCTCTTTTTATTTCCACACATCTACCTTACCCTTATATTACTTACTCGATCAAACCACCTCACACCACATATTGTCCTCAAACATATCATATCCAGCACATCCACCCTACTGGCACAACTATATCCATAGCCCACGCCTCGCGACCATACAACATTGTTGGAACCACTATTCCTTCAAACATACCCATTTTTGTTTTCCGAGATAATGTTTTCGACTTCCACACATTCTTCAAGGCTCCCAGGATTTTCGCCCCGTCCCTCACCATATCATTCACTTCCGCTTCCATGGTTCCATCCGCTGCCAGATCCGCTCCCAGATATCTGAAACACTTTACTTCCTCCAGTTTTTCCCCATTCAAACTTGAATCCTAATTGATTTGACCCTCAACCCTACTGTACCTAACAACCTTGCTCTTATTCACATTTACGCTTAACTTTCTTCCTTCACACACTTTACCAAACTCAGTCACCAGCTTCTGCAGTTTCTCACATGAATCAGCCACCAGCGCTGTATCATCAGCGAACAACAACTGACTCACTTCCCAAGCTCTCTCATCCCCAACAGACTTCATACTTGCCCCTCTTTCCGAAGTTGTTAGAAGCAGTGAAAAGTTTTTATCGAGAATGTAAGGCATGTGTACGTGTAGGAAGAGAAGAAAGTGATTGGTTCTCAGTGAATGTAGGTTTGCGGCAGGGGTGTGTGATGTCTCCATGGTTGTTTAATTTGTTTATGGATGGGGTTGTTAGGGAGGTGAATGCAAGAGTTTTGGAAAGAGGGGCAAGTATGAAGTCTGTTGGGGGTGAGAGAGCTTGGGAAGTGAGTCAGTTGTTGTTCGCTGATGATACATCGCTGGTGGTTGATTCATGTGAGAAACTGCAGAAGCTGGTGACTGAGTTTGGTAAAGTGTGTGAAAGAAGAAAGTTAAGAGTAAATGTGAATAAGAGCAAGGTTATTAGGTACAGTAGGGTTGAGGGTCAAGTCAATTGGGAGGTGAGTTTGAATAGAGAAAAACTGTAGGAAGTGACGTGTTTTAGATATCTGGGAGTGGATCTATCAGCGGATGGAACCATGGAAGCGGAAGTGGATCATAGGGTGGGGGAGGGGGCGAAAATTCTTGGGGCCTTGAAGAATGTGTGGAAGTCGAGAACATTATCTCGGAAAGCAAAAATGGGTATGTTTGAAGGAATAGTGGTTCCAACAATGTTGTATGGTTGCGAGGCGTGGGCTATGGATAGAGTGGTGTGCAGGAGGATGGATGTGCTGGAAATGAGATGTTTGAGGACAATGTGTGGTGTGAGGTGGTTTGATCGAGTAAGTAACGTAAGGGTAAGAGAGATGTGTGGAAATAAAACGAGCGTGGTTGAGAGAGCAGAAGAGGGTGTTTTGAAGTGGCTGGGCACATGGAGAGAATGAGTGAGGAAAGGTTGACCAAGCGGATATATGTGTCGGAGATGGAGGGAACGAGGAGAAGAGGGAGACCAAATTGGAGGTGGAAAGATGGAGTGAAAAAGATTTTGTGTGATCGGGGCCTGAACATGCAGGAGGGTGAAAGGAGGGCAAGGAATAGAGTGAATTGGAGTGATGTGGTATACCGGGGTTGACGTGCTGTCAGTGGATTGAATCAGGGCATGTGAAGCGTCTGGGGTAAACCATGGAAAGCTGTGTAGGTATGTATATTTGCGTGTGTGGACGTATGTATATACATGTGTATGGGGATGGGTTGGGCCATTTCTCTCGTCTGTTTCCTTACGCTACCTCGCAAACGCGGGAAACAGCGACAAAGCAAAAAAAAAAAAAAAAAAAAAAAATATATATATATATATATATATATAATATATATATATATATATATATATATATATATATATATATATATATATATATATATATATATATATATATATATATATATATATATATATATATATACTTATATATATATATATATATATATATATATATATATATATATATATATATATATATATATATATATATATATATATATATATATATATATATATATATATATATATATATATATATATATATATATTCCAATGATTTCGCGGGAAAATGATACACGATAACTTTCCAAGTGCACTTTCGTGTAATAATCACATCATCAGGGGAGATGCCAGACTGAAATATATCATTCTTAGATACACAACGAAGAGACGTAGGTAAGACTTCATTTGGTAAAAATGTGACCGTCCGAATGTATTTCGGGTGCGTCGAAGACTGACAATAAGCGTATCATAAACTTATCATGTGGATAAGCAGTTGAATTGTTTACAAATTTTATGAGCCATAAACCCCTCTAATTTGCATAGACCTTCACTAACATTAGAATTACAATTTTTTGTGTATTTAATAACAGAAGATTCAGTGATATTTTACACGTTACTCTCTCTTCTTAGCTGTTGTTACTGGAGAGTGTGGAGTGTGGGAAGAGAGCCTCCTTCCCGTTCTTTCATTGTCTCAACTACTTAAAACAGAGAGAAATAGAGTCCAAAAACAGACAACTTAGGCAAGGGCTAACGGACCCACTAATGCCAATCTTTTCCAAGTGCTTTAACTTTTAACTAGTTTCTTTCCACAAGTCATTGTTTACGCTATATTACAAAAAGTAATAAAGGCAAATTTTAGGGTATTAACAATTTCAGACTGAATAACCTTTTCATTTGAACATAATAATGGAAACATGGTTAAGCTAATAATGGATGATGGCTGATCGGAAAGAACGCCGGGAGTCGCATTACCTCCAGCTGCCACCCCTGGATCAATATGGCAATATATAGTAATCCTTCTGTCGTATAAGAAATCAAATTTTACTCGAGTGGCGCGTTGACCACCGTTACCTTACATCTTCAGGGACGAGAGAGACCTACAGATTTTTCTGTACCTCTAGAGTAAAACTTTGACCAATGAGGAAATATTCCCGCCATTTCGTTCATGGACTGTACAAAAGTGAGAAAAAATTTTTTGCTGCTAATGCACAACCCATAAACTCAACACCTACCACCTACTGCACACTGTCGGCGATCGGGATGGGAGTCTCGAAAAGCTCATAGAACAAGCCTACCTGTGTGAGAACCCGTGCGTTATGTCTTCAAAAAAGTCTGCCTGAAGTTTATCAAACATTGTATCAGTAGAAGTTTTGTTTCGTAAGTGGCTTTTAAAAAGACTTAAAAAATCAGGTTCTTCAAGAATCCTGTAAAACTATCACTTTACATGGGATGTAATAAGTTCTACAAACTCCGTACTGGCTCTTGCAAATTTCTTAAGCTCTTCTGTGTTTTTCAAGACTGAGTCGTTTCATGTTGCCTGTAATGTTAGGCTCCTATGCAAAAGCAACCCAGAAGAAAGTTGAGTTCCGGAGAGGTTGTGGTGAATTTCCGTTCCTTCGATGCTTCTTTAGCGAGTCGGGGAAAATTCTTGGAAATTTGGGTTA
>NC_092295.1:10129656-10140039 GCF_036320965.1 Panulirus ornatus
TGTTGTCTTTTCCTAGCGCTACCTCGCACATATTAGGGGGGAGGGGGATGGGTTTCCATGTGTGGCGAGGTGGTGATGGAAATGAATAAAGGCAGACAGTGTGAATTGTGTGCATGGTTATATATGTATGTGTCTGTGTGTGTATATATATGTGTACATTGAGATGTATCGGTATGTATATTTGCGTGTGTGGACCGTGTGCGTAGATACATGTGTATGATGGTGGGTTGGGCCATTTCTTTCGTCTGTTTCCTTGCGCTACCTCGCAAACGCGGGAGACAGCGACAAAGCAAAATAAAATAAAATAATATATATATACATTGGAGATGGAAAGATAGTGTGAAAAAGATTTTGCGTGATCGGGGCCTGAACATGCAGGAGGGTGAAAGGCGGGCAAGGAATAGATTGAATTGGATCGATGTGGTATTCTGGGGTAGACATTCTGTCAATGGATTGAACCAGGGCATGTGAAGCGTCTGGGGTAAACCATGGAAAGTTCTGTGGGGCCTGGATGTGGAAAGGGAGCTGTGGTTTTGGGCATTATTACATGACAGCTAAAGACTGAGAGTGAACGAATGTGGCCTTTATTGTCTTTTCCTAGCCCTACCTCGCTCACAAGAGGGGGGAGGGGGATGTATTCCATGTGTGGGGAGGTGGCGATGGAAAAAATAAAGGCAGACAGTATGAATTATATACATGTGTATATATGTATATATCTGTGTGTGTATATATATATGTGTACATTGAGATGTATAGGTATGTATATTTGCGTGTGTGGACGTGTATGTATATACATGTGTATGGGGGTGGGTTGGGCCATTTCTTTCGTGTGTTTCCTTGCGCTACCTCGCTACCCATGGGGGATAGGGAGAAAAGAATACTTCCCACGCATTCTCACGTATCGTAGAAGGCGAGTAGAGGGGACGGGAGCGGTGGGCCAGAAATCCTCCCCTCCTTGTATTTCAACTTTCTAAAATGGGAATAGAAGAAGGAGTCACACGGGAGTGCTCATACTCCTCGTACGCTCAGATTGGGGTGTCTAAATTGTGTGTGCATGTAACAAAGATGTGAAAAAAAGGAGATAGGTAGTATGTTTGAGGAAAGGAACACTGGATGTTTTGGCTCTGAGTGAAACGAAGCTCAAGGGTAAAGGGGAAGAGTGGTTTGGGAATGTCTTTGGAGAAAAGTCAGGGGTTAGTGAGAGTACAAGAGTAAGGGAAGGAGTAGCAGTAACTCCTCTAAACAGGAGTTTTGGGAGTATGTGATTGAATGTAAGAAAGTAAATTCTCGATTAATATGGGTAAAACTGAAAGTTGATGGAGAGAGATGGTTGATTATTGGTGCATATGCACCTGGGCATGAGGAGAAAGATCATGAGAGGCAAGTGTTTTGGGAGCAGCTGAATGAGTGTGTTAGTGGTTTTGATGCACGAGACCGGGTTATAGTGATGGGTGATTTGAATGCAAAGGTGAGTAATGTGGCAGTTGAGGGAATAATTGGTATACATGGGGTGTTCAGTGTTGTAAATGGAAATGGTGAAGAGCTTGTAGATTTATGTGCTGAAAAAGGACTGATGATTGGGAATACCTGGTTTAAAAGCGAGATATACATAAGTATACTTATGTAAGTAGGAGAGATGGCCAGAGAGCGTTATTGGATTACGTGTTAATTGACAGGCGCGCGAAAGAGAGACTTTTGGATGTTAATGTGCTGAGAGGTGCAACTGGAGGGATGTCTGATCATTATCTTGTGGAGGCTAAGGTGAAGATTTGTATGGGTTTTCAGAAAAGAAGAGTGAATGTTGGGGTGAAGAGGGTGGTGAGAGTAAGTGAGCTTGGGAAGGAGACTTGTGTGAGGAAGTACCAGGAGAGACTGAGTAAAGAATGGAAAAAGGTGAGAACAATGGAAGTAAGGGGAGTGGGGGAGGAATGGGATGTATTTAGGGAATCAGTGATGGATTGCGCAAAAGATGCTTGTGGCATGAGAAGAGTGGGAGGTGGGTTGATTAGAAAGGGTAGTGAGTGGTGGGATGAAGAAGTAAGAGTATTAGTGAAAGAGAAGAGAGAGGCATTTGGACGATTTTTGCAGGGAAAAAATGCAATTGAGTGGGAGATGTATAAAAGAAAGAGACAGGAGGTCAAGAGAAAGGTGCAAGAGGTGAAAAAGAGGGCAAATGAGAGTTTGGGTGAGAGAGTATCATTAAATTTTAGGGAGAATAAAAAGATGTTCTGGAAGGAGGTAAATAAAGTGCGTAAGACAAGGGAGCAAATGGGAACTTCAGTGAAGGGCGCAAATGGGGAGGTGATAACAAGTAATGGTGATGTGAGAAGGAGATGGATTGAGTATTTTGAAGGTTTGTTGAATGTGTTTGATGATAAAGTGGCAGATATAGGGTGTCTTGGTCGAGGTGGTGTGCAAAGTGAGAGGGTTGGGGAAAATGATTTGGCAAACAGAGAAGAGGTAGTAAAAGCTTTACGGAAGATGAAAGCCGGCAAGGCAGTAGGTTTGGATGGTATTGCAGTGGAATTTATTAAAAAATGGGGTGACTGTATTGTTGACTGGTTGGTAAGGTTATTTAATGTATGTATGACTCATGGTGAGGTGCCTGAGGATTGGCGGAAAGCGTGCATAGTACCATTGTACAAAGGCAAAGGGGATAAGAGTGAGTGCTCAAATTACAGAGGCATAAGTTTGTTGAGTATTCCTGGTAAATCATATGGGAAGGTATTGATTGAGAGGGTGAAGGAATTTACAGAGCATCAGAATGGGGAAGAGCAGTGTGGTTTCAGAGGTGGTAGAGGATGTGTGGATCAGGTGTTTGCTTTGAAGAATGTATGTGAGAAATACTTAGAAAAGCAAATGGATTTGTATGTAGCATTTTTGGATCTGGAGAAGGCATATGATAGAGTTGATAGAGATGCTCTGTGGAAGGTATTAAGAATATATGGTGTGGGAGGAAAGTTGTTAGAAGCAGTGTAAAGTTTTTATCGAGGATGTAAGGCATGTGTACGTGTAGGAAGAGAGGAAAGTGATTGGTTCTCAGTGAATGTAGGTTTGCGGCAGGGGTGTGTGATGTCTCCATGGTTGTTTAATTTGTTTATGGATGGGGTTGTTAGGGAGGTGAATGGAAGAGTTTTGGAACGAGGGGCAAGTATGAAGTCTGTTGTGGATGAGAGAGCTTGGGAAGTGAGTCACTTGTTGTTCGCTGATGATACAGCGCTCGTGGCTGATTCATGTGAGAAACTGCAGAAGCTGGTGACTGAGTTTGGTAAAGTGTGTGAAAGAAGAAAGTTAAGAGTAAATGTGAATAAGAGCAAGGTTATTAGGTACAATAGGGTTGAGGGTCAAGTCAATTGGGAGGTAAGTTTGAATGGAGAAAAATTGGAGGAAGTAAAGTGTTTTAGATATCTGGGAGTGGATCTGGCAGCGGATGGAACCATGGAAGCGGAATTGAATCATAGAGTGGGGGAGGGGGCGAAAATCCTGGGAGCCTTGAAGAATGTGTGGAAGTCGAGAACATTATCTCGGAAAGCAAAAATGTGTATGTTTGAAGGAATAGTGGTTCCAACAATGTTGTATGGATGCGAGGCGTGGGCTATGGATAGAGTTGTGCGCAGGAGGGTGGATGTGCTGGAAATGAGATGTTTGAGGACAATGTGTGGTGTGAGGTGGTTTGATCGAGTAAGTAATATAAGGGTAAGTGGGATGTATGGAAATAAAAAGAGCGTGGTTTAGAGAGCAGAAGAGGGTGTTTTGAAATGGTTTGGGCACATGGTGAGTATGAGTGAGGAAAGATTGACCAAGAGGATATATGTGTCAGAGGTGGAGGAAAGAGATGAAGTGGGAGACCAAATTGGAGGTGGAAAGATGAAGTGAAAAAGATTTTGAGTGATCGGGGCCTGAACATGCAGGAGGGTGAAAGGCGGACAAGGAATAGAGTGAATTGGATCGATGTGGTTGACGTGCTGTCAGTGGATTGAATAGGGCATGTGAAGCGTCTGGGGTAAATCATGGAAAGTTGTGTAGGGCCTGGATGTGGAAAGGGAGCTGTGGTTTCGGGCATTATTGCATGACAGCTAAAGAGTGAGTGTGAACGAATGAGGCCTTTGTTGTCTTTTCCTAGCGCTACCTCGCACATATTAGGGGGGAGGGGGATGGGTTTCCATGTGTGGCGTGGTGGCGATGGGAATGAATAAAGGCAGACAGTGTGAACTTTGTGCATGGTTATATATGTATGTGTCTGTGTGTGTATATATATGTGTACATTGAGATGTATCGGTATGTATATTTGCGTGTGTGGACGTGTGCGTAGATACATGTGTATGATGGTGGGTTGGGCCATTTCTTTCGTCTGTTTCCTTGCGCTACCTCGCAAACGCGGGAGACGCGACAAAGCAAAATAAAATAAAAATAATATATATATACATTGGAGATGGAAAGATAGTGTGAAAAAGATTTTGAGTGATCGGGGCTCTGAACATGCAGGAGGGTGAAAGGCGGGCAAGGAATAGAGTGAATTGGATCGATGTGGTATTCTGGGTCGACATTCTGTCAATGGATTGAACCAGGGCATGTGAAGCGTCTGGGTAAACATGGAAAGTTCTGTGGGGCCTGGATGTGGAAAGGGAGCTGTGGTTTTGGGCATTATTACATGACAGCTAGAGACTGAGAGTGAACGAATGTGGCCTTTATTGTCTTTTCCTAGCCCTACCTCGCACACAAGAGGGGGGAGGGGATGTTATTCCATGTGTGGGGAGGTGGCGATGGAAATAAATAAAGGCAGTATGAAATATATACATGTGTGTATATGTATATATCTGTGTGTTGTATATATATGTGTACATTGAGATGTTATAGGTATGTATATTTGCGTGTGTGGACGTGTATGTATATACATGTGTATGGGGGGTGGGTTGGGCCATTTCTTTCGTTTGTTTCCTTGCGCTACCTCGCTACCCCTGGGGATAGGGGAGAAGAATACTTCCCACGCATTCCTCACGTATCGTAGAAGGCGAGTAGAGGGGACGGGAGCGGTGGGCCAGAAATCCTCACCTCCTTGTATTTCAACTTTCTAAAATGGGAAATAGAAGAAGGAGTCATACGGGGAGTGCTCATCCTCCTCGTACGCTCAGATTGGGGTGTCTAAAATGTGTGTGCATGTAACAAAGATGTGAAAAAAAGGAGAGATAGGTAGTATGTTTGAGGAAAGGAACCTGGATGTTTTGGCTCTGAGTGAAACGAAGCTCAAGGGTAAAGGGGAAGAGTGGTTTGGGAATGTCTTTGGAGAAAAGTCAGAGGTTAGTGAGAGTACAAGAGCAAGGGAAGGAGTAGCAGTACTCCTCAAACAGGAGTTTTCGGAGTATGTGATTGAATGTAAGAAAGTAAATTCTCGATTAATATGTGTAAAACTGAAAGTTGATGGAGAGAGATGGTTGATTATTGGTGCATATGCACCTGGGCATGAGGAGAAAGATCATGAGAGGCAAGTGTTTTGGGAGCAGCTGAATGAGTGTGTTTGTGGTTATGATGCACGAGACCGGGTTTTAGTGATGGGTGATTTGAATGCAAAGGTGAGTAATGTGGCAGTTGAGGGAATAATTGGTATACATGGGGTGTTTAGTGTTGTAAATGGAAATGGTGAAGAGCTTGTAGATTTATGTGCTGAAAAAGGACTGGTGATTGGGAATACCTGGTTTAAAAAGCGAGATATACATAAGTATACGTATGTAAGTAGGAAAGATGGCCAGAGAGCGTTATTGGATTATGTGTTAATTGACAGGCGCGCGAAAGAGAGACTTTTGGATGTTAATGTGCTGAGAGGTGCAACTGGAGGGATGTCTGATCATTATCTTGTGGAGGCTAAGGTGAAGATTTGTATGGGTTTTCAGAAAAGAAGAGTGAATGTTGGGGTGAAGAGGGTGGTGAGAGTAAGTGAGCTTGGGAAGGAGACTTGTGTGAGGAAGTACCAGGAGAGACTGAGTACAGAATGGAAAAAGGTGAGAACAATGGAAGTAAGGGGAGTGGGGAGGAATAGGATGTATTTAGGGAATCTGTGATGGATTGCGCAAAAGATGCTTGTGGGATGAGAAGAGTGGGAGGTGGGTTGGTTAGTAAGGGTAGTGAGTGGTGGGATGAAGAAGTAAGATTATTAGTGAAAGAGAAGAGAGAGGCATTTGGACGATTTTCGCAGGGAAAAAAATGCAATTGAGTGGGAGATGTATAAAATAAAGAGACAGGAGGTCAAGAGAAAGGTGCAAGAGGTGAAAAAGAGGGCAAATGAGAGTTTGGGTGAGAGAGTATCATTAAATTTTAGGGAGAATAAAAAGATGTTCTGGAAGGAGGTAAATAAAGTGCGTAAGACAAGTGAGTAAATGGGAACTTCAGTGAAGGGCACAAATGGGGAGGTGAAAACAAGTAGTGGTGATGTGAGAAGGAGATGGATTGAGTATTTTGAAGGTTTGTTGAATGTGTTTGATGATAGAGTGGCAGATATAGTGTGTTATGGTCGAGGTGGTGTGCAAAGTGAGAGGGTTAGGGAAAATGATTTGTTAAACAGAGAAGAGGTAGTAAAAGCTTTGCGGAAGATGAAAGCCGACAAGGCAGCAGTTTGGATGTATTGCAGTGGAATTTATTAAAAAAGGGGGTGACTGTATTATTGACTGGTTGGTAAGGTTATTTAATGTATGTATGACTCATGGTGAGGTGCCTGACGATTGGCGGAATGCGTGCATAGTGCCATTGTACAAAGGCAAAGGGGATAAGAGTGAGTGCTCAAATTACAGAGGTATAAGTTTGTTGAGTATTCCTGGTAAATTATATGGGAGGGTATTGATTGAGAGGGTGAAGGCATGTACAGAGCATCAGATTGGGGAAGAGCAGTGTGGTTTCAGAAGTGGTAGAGGATGTGTGGATCAGGTGTTTGCTTTGAATAATGTATGTGAGAAATACTTAGAAAAGCAAATGGATTTGTATGTAGCATTTATGGATCTGGAGAAGGCATATGATAGAGTTGATAGAGATGCTCTGTGGAAGGTATTAAGAATATATGGTGTGGGAGGCAAGTTGTTAGAAGCAGTGAAAAGTTTTTATCGAGGATGTAAGGCATGTGTACGTGTAGGAAGAGAGGAAAGTGATTGGTTCTCAGTGAATGTAGGTTTGCGGCAGGGGATGTGTGATGTCTCCATGGTTGTTTAATTTGTTTATGGATGGGGTTGTTAGGGAGGTAAATGCAAGAGTTTTGGAAAGAGGTGCAAGCATGAAGTCTGTTGGGGATGAGAGAGCTTGGGAAGTGAGTCAGTTGTTGTTCGCTGATGATACAGCGCTGGTGGCTGATTCATGTGAGAAACTGCAGAAGCTGGTGACTGAGTTTGGTAAAGTGTGTGGAAGAAGAAAGTTAAGAGTAAATGTGAATAAGAGCAAGGTTATTAGGTACAGTAGGGTTGAGGGTCAAGTCAATTGGGAGGTGAGTTTGAATGGAGAAAAACTGGAGGAAGTGAAGTGTTTTAGATATCTGGGAGTGGATCTGGCAGCGGATGGAACCATGGAAGCGGAAGTGGATCATAGGGTGGGGGAGGGGGCGAAAATTCTGGGAGCCTTGAAGAATGTGTGGAAGTCGAGAACATTATCTCGGAAAGCAAAAATGGGTATGTTTGAAGGAATAGTGGTTCCAACAATGTTGTATGTTTGCGAGGCGTGGGCTATGGATAGAGTTGTGCGCAGGAGGATGGATGTGCTGGAAATGAGATGTTTGAGGACAATGTGTGGTGTGAGGTGGTTTGATCGAGTAAGTAACGTAAGGGTAAGAGAGATGTGTGGAAATAAAAAGAGCGTGGTTGAGAGAGCAGAAGAGGGTGTTTTGAAATGGTTTGGGCACATGGAGAGAATGAGTGAGGAAAGATTGACCAAGAGGATATATGTGTCGGAGGTGGAGGGAACGAGGAGAAGGAGACCAAATTGGAGGTGGAAAGATGAAGTGAAAAAGATTTTGTGTGATCGGGGCCTGAACATGCAGGAGGGTGAAAGGAGGGCAAGGAATAGAGTGAATTGGATCGATGTGGTATACCGGGGTTGACGTGCTGTCAGTGGATTGAATCAAGGCATGTGAAGCGTCTGGGGTAAACCATGGAAAGCTGTGTAGGTATGTACATTTGCGTGTGTGGACGTATTGTATATACATGTGTATGGGGGTGGGTTGGGCCATTTCTTTCGTCTGTTTCCTTGCCCTACATCGCAAACGCGGGAGACAGCGACAAAGCAAAAAAAAAAAAAAAAAAAAAATTATATATATATATATATATATATATATATATATATATATAAATATATATATATATTATATATATATATATATATACATATATAAGGGAGCAAATGGGAACTTTAGTGAAGGGCGCTAATAGGGAGGTGATAACAAGTAGTGGTGATGTGAGAAGGAGATGGAGTGAGTATTTTGAAGGTTTGTTGAATGTGTGTGATGATAGAGTGGCAGATATAGGGTGTTTTGGTCGAGGTGGTGTGCAAAGTGAGAGGGTTAGGGAAAATGATTTGGTAAACAGTGAAGAGGTAGTAAAAGCTTTGCGGAAGATGAAAGCCGGCAAGGCAGCAGGTTTCGATGGTATTGCAGTAGAATCTATTAAAAAAGGGGTGACTGTATTGTTGACTTGTTGGTAAGGTTATTCAATGTATGTATGACTCATGGTGAGGTTCCTGAGGATTGACGGAATGCGTGCATAGTGTCGATTGTACAAAGGCAAAGGGTATAAGAGTGAGTGCTCAAATTACAGAGGTATAAGTTTGTTGAGTATTCCTGGTAAATTATATGGGAGGGTGTTGATTGAGAGGGTTAAGGCATGTACAGAGCATCAGATTGGGGAAGAGCAGTGTGGTTTCAGAAGTGGTAGAGGATGTGTTGATCAGGTGTTTGCTTTGAAGAATGTATGTGAGAAATACTTAGAAAAGGAAATTTATTTGTATGTAGCATTTATGGATCTGGAGAAGGCATATGATAGAGTTGATAGAGATTCTCTGTGGAAGGTATTAAGAATATATGGTGTGGGAGGCAAGTTGTTAGAAATAGTGAAAAGTTTTTATCGATGATGTAAGGCATGTGTACGTGTAGGAAGAGAGGAAAGTGATTGGTTCTCAGTGAATGTAGGTTTGGGGCAGGGGTGTGTGATGTCTCCATGATTGTTTAATTTGTTTATGAATGGGGTTGTTAGGGAGGTGAATGGAAGAGTTTTGGAAAGAGGGGCAAGCATGAAGTCTGTTGTGGATGAGAGAGCTTGGGACGTGAGTCACTTGTTGTTCGCTGATGATACAGCGCTGGTGGCTGATTCATGTGTGAAAATGTAGAAGCTGGTTACTGGGTATGGTAAAGTGTGTGAAAGAAGAAAGTTAAGAGTAAATGTGAATAAGAGCAAGGTTATTAGGTACAGTATTGTTGAGGGTCAAGTCACCTGGGAGGTAAGTTTGAATGGAGAAAAATTGGAGGAAGTAAAATGTTTTAAATAACTGGGAGTGGATCTGGCAGCGGATGGAAACCATGGAAGCGTAAGTGAATCATAGGGTGGGGGAGGGGGCGAAAATCCTAGGAGCCTTGAAGAATGTGTGGAAGTCGAGAACATTATCTGGAAAGCAAAAATGGATATGTTTGAAGGTTTAGTGGTTCCAACAATGTTGTATGGTTGAGAGGCGTGGGCTATGGATACAGTTGTGCGCAGGAGGGTGGATGTGCTGGAAATGAGATGTTTGAGGACAATGTGTGGTGTGAGGTGGTTTGATCGAGTAAATAATGTAAGGGTAAGAGAGATGTGTGGAAATAAAAAGAGCGGGTTTATTTATTTATTGATATATTTTGTTTTGTCGCTGTTTCCCGCGTCAGCGAGGTAGCGCAAGGAAACAGACGAAAGAATGGCCCAACCCTCGCACATACACTTGTATATACATACACGTCCACACACGCAAATTATACATACCTATAAATCTCAACTTATACATATATTTACATACACAGACATATACTTATATAACACATGTACATAATTCATAATTCATGTACATAATACATAATTCATACTGTGTGCCTTTATTCATCTTCCGACCACCCCGCCACACATGAAATAACAACCCTCTCCCTCCAAATATGTGCGAGGTAGCTTTAGGAAAAGACAACAAAGACCATTTTCTTTCACATCAGTCTTGCTGTCATGTAATAATGCACCGAAGCCACAGCTCCCTTTCCACATCCAGGCCCACAGAACTCTCCATGGTTTATCCCAGATGCTTCACATGCCCTGGTTCAATCCAGTGACAGCACGTCGGCCTCGGTATACCACGTCTTCAGTTCACTCTATTCCTCTCAACGCCTTTTACCTTCCTGCATGT
>NC_092295.1:10140139-10170139 GCF_036320965.1 Panulirus ornatus
TCAAGTCTCCCAGGATTTTCGCCCCCTCCCCCACCCTATGATCTACTTCCTCTTCCATGGTTCCATCCGCTGCCAGATCCACTCCCAAATATCTAAAACACTTTACTTCTTCCAGTTTTTCTACATTCAAACTTACCTCCCTATTAACTTGACCCTCAACACTACTGTACCTCATTACCTTGCTCTTATTCACATTTATTCTTAACTTTCTTCTTTCACACACTTTACCAAACTCATTCACCAGCTTCTGCAGTTTCTCACATGAATCAGCCATCAGCGCTGCATCATCAGCGAACAACAACTGACTCACTTCCCAAGCTCTCTCATCCCCAACAGACTTCATACTTGCCCCTCTTTCCAAAACTCTTTCATTTACCTTCCTAACAACCCCATCCATAAACAAATTAAACAACCATGGAGACATCACACACCCCTGCCGCAAACCTACATTCACTGAGAACCAATCACTTTCCTCTCTTCCTACATGTACACATGCCTTACATCCTCGATAAAAACTTTTCACTGCTTCTAACAACTTGCCTCCCACACCATATATTCTTAATACTTTCCACAGAGCATCTCTATCAACTCTATCATATGCCTTCTCCAGATCCATAAATGCTACATACAAATTCATTTGCTTTTCTAAGTATTTCTCACATACATTCTTCAAAGCAAACACCTGATCCACACATCCTCTACCACTCCTGAAACCACACTGCTCTTCCCCAATCTGATGCTCTGTACATGCCGTCACCCTCTCAATCAATACCCTCTCATATAATTTGCCAGGAATACTCAACAAACTTATACCGCTGTAATTTGAGCACTCACTCTTATTCCATTTGCCTTTGTACAATGGCACTATGAACGCATTCCACCAATCCTCAGGCACCTCATCATGAATCATATATATATATATATATATATATATATATATATATATATATATATATATATATATATATATATTTTATTTTTTTTTATTATACTTTGTCGCTGTATCCCGCGTTTGCGAGGTAGCGCAAGGAAACAGACGAAAGAAATGGCCCAACCCACCCCCATACACATGTATATACATACGTCCACACACGCAAATATACATACCTACACAGCTTTCCATGGTTTACCCCAGACGCTTCACATGCCTTGATTCAATCCACTGACAGCACGTCAACCCCGGTATACCACATCGCTCCAATTCACTCTGTTCCTTGCCCTCCTTTCACCCTCCTGCATGTTCACGCCCCGATCACACAAAATCTTTTTCACTCCATCTTTCCACCTCCAATTTGGTCTCCCTCTTCTCCTCGTTCCCTCCATCTCCGACACATATATCCTCTTGGTCAATCTTTCCTCACTCATTCTCTCCATGTGCCCAAACCACTTCAAAACACCCTCTTCTGCTCTCTCAACCACGCTCTTTTTATGTCCACATATCTCTCTTACCCTTACGTTACTCACTCGATCAAACCACCTCACACCCCATATATATATATATATATATATATATATATATATATATATATATATATATATATATATATATATATATATTTTTTTTTTTTTTTTTTTTCCAAAAGAAGGAACAGAGAAGAGGGCCAGGTGAGGATATTCCCTCAAAGGCCCAGTCCTCCGTTCTTAACGCTACCTCGCTATCGCGGGAAATGGCGAATAGTATGAAAAAAAAAAAAAAATATATATATATATATATATATATATATATATATATATATATATATATATATGTATATATATATATATTATATATATATATATATATATATATATATATATATATATATATATATATATATATATATATATATATATATATATATATATATATATATATATATATATAATATATATATATATATACATATATATATATATATATATATATATATATATATATATATATATATATATATATATATATATATATATATATATATATATATATATATATATATATTAATATATATATATATATATATATATATATATATATATATATATATATATATATATATATATATATATATATATATATATATATATATATATATATATATATATATATATATATATATATATATATATATATATATATATATATATATATATATATATATATATATATATATATATATATATATATATATATATATATATATATATATATATATATATATATATATATATATATATATATATATATATATATATATATATATATATATATATATACATTCCAATGAGTCCACGGGGAAAATGAAACACGAAAATTTCCAAAGTGTACTTTTCTGTAATAATCACATTATCAGGGGAGACACAATAGAGAAATATAACAGTCAGTTGATATCCATGAAAGAGACCAAGCTAAGACGCCATTTGGTAAACATGTGATTGTCCAAAACATACAACGATCGTTCATTTTACAAATCTTATCAACAATAAAGTTATCTAATTTGCATAGACCATCACTAATGTTAAGGTTATGATTCTTTATGTATTTTATAATTGAAGATTCAAAGATATTTCTCTTGGTAATAGAGTTAGAGTTAATAACTGAGATGGCGTTACTCCAGTCAATACAATGATCATAGTTTTTAACATGATTTAACAAGGCATTTGATTCTTGTCCCGTCCTTATACTATATTTATGTTGCTTAAGTCTAACAGAAATATCCTTACCAGTCTGACCAACATAAAATTTGTCACAGTTTCCACAAGGAACTTATTGATGCAGCCAAGAGAATTACCTGATGAATTCCTGATTAAGATATTCTTTATAGTATTATTGTTGCTAAAGGCAACATTTACATTGAAGGATTTAAACAACAAGGGAAGCAAAGTGAAATTATTATTAAAAGGGAGAACTTAAAGATTCTTGGTGTCAATGGGAGGTTTGGGCTCAACTCTTTAAAATGATTTTTTGCTAACTTAAGGATTTATCAATGAATGATCCAGGGTACTTTAACTTAGATGCAATAGAATATATCTTCTCAAACTCATCATCAATAGATTCTGGACTGCCAATACGTAATGCCCTAAGGAACATAGATTGAAATGATGTTAATTATACTCCGTCATGTTAAGATGAGTAATAATGGATATACGAGCATACATTGGTGGGTTTTCTGTATATGCTAAACTTAAACTTGTTTCCTTGTCTATAGATCATGCAATCTAAAAATGGTAACATACCTTTATATGCATTTTCTACAGTAAATTTGATGGAAGGTAATAAATTGTTAAGTAAGGGGAGAAATATTTGTAAATTTTCATTTGTTGGCTAAACACAAAGAACATCATCTACATACCGAAACCAAATTGCATTAGAGGGTAAGATATCCTTTAATAATTTTGTTTCAAAAAATTCCCTATTAAGATTACTTAGTACAGGTGAAAGAGGGTTACCCAATACCATACCAAATTTTTGAGCATAATAATCTCCATAAAATTGATATACACAGTCTTTTATACACAATTTTATCAGTTCAATGAAATTAGACTTTGAAACAGGTAAATGCATATCTTCCAAGACATCAAATGAATATTCTAAAAGGTCATCAACTGGAACTTTAGTGAAAAGTGAGGAAAGCTCAAAGCTAACTAGTTTGAAATCAAAATTAACATTGATATTGTTTAGCTTGTTGACTAAATCTACATTGTTCATGATATTATAATTTGATACCTTACCCACTAAAGGGCTTAATAAAGAAACTAACCATTTTGACAATTTATATATGATGAAGCCTACTGAACTCACTATAGGTCTTGCTGGAAAATTCTGTTTATGTGTTTTGATAAGTCCATACATATATAGCAATGAAGGGGACAAAATGACAAACTTTTGATAAGAGAAATGTTACCTTTCAACAACAACTTCATTTCTTTATTTAAGTGAGAATTAACTGCTTCTTCGATGTATATCAACTGACTGTTATATTTCTCTCTTGTGTCTCACCTGATGATGTAATTAAAAAAACTTGAAATGGAGGAGGCTTTTCGCATTTCAAGAGAGAAGAAACGTACCTTTCAAATGGCAATACCGATACACTGGAAGAACCGCATGTTGGACAATTGCTATGATGAATTAAGAAAAGAACGCAATAGGCTACAAGTGTCACTAAATCGTAAGTTGGACCATCTTATTGAAAACAACGACTGGACCAAGAACACAAACCCATCTTCTTGTGGTAAACCTGTCTAATAACCAATTAGATAAAGATTCCTTGTGTGTATTAGGCTATGGTTTAAGTTTTTTATGCTCTAACAGAGAAGCCAGCTGTGTTGATGTCTCTTCGATGTATATCAACTGACTGTTATATTTCTTTCTTATGACTCCCCAGATGATGTGATTATGACACGAAAGATCACTCGGGAACATTTCGTGTTTCATTTTCCCCGTGAACTTATGGGAATATCCTAATGACGAGCAAAATTGTGATCCTTTCAAATATCTATATATATTCATACATATATATATATATATATATATATATATATATATATATATATATATATTCCAGCCAGTGAAATGTGTGCGGGGAGGTCAGGCCAGGGTAGGTAAGGCCAACTCGAGGACTGGGACATCAACTGACTGTGTGTGCGGGTATCTGGCCACGCTTCGCACACCGCTCACCTTTTAGCTTCATGTAAACGGCGTCGTCAGTTGTCACCAGCACCCAAAAGCATTATTGATACAGTGGTTAAATTGATGAGAACTACTATTGACGTTTGTGTAAATAAATTATACATTTCCTTTTCCATAGCCAGAGGTTGAACCATTATGTGACATTCATTTTTTCATTTCATTTCAAGCTAGAAGCTTCAGTTTTCTAAATTGTTTCTTACATTTTTCATATGTATATATATTTATGTGTGTGTGTGTGTATATGTGCGTATGTATGTGTATGTGTGTGTATGTGTATATATACATATATATATATATATATATATATATATATATATATATATATATATATATATATATATATATATATATATATATATATATATATATATATATATATATATATATATATATATATATATATATATATATATGTATATATTTTTTTTTTTCATACTATTCGCCATTTCCCGCGATAGCGAGGTAGCGTTAAGAACAGAGGACTGGGCCTTTTTTGGAATATCCTCACCTGACCCCCTCTGTTCCTTCTTTTGGAAAATTAAAAAAAAAAAAAAAAAAGAGAGAGGGGAGGATTTCCAGCCCCCCGCTCCCTCCCCTTTTAGTCGCCTTCTACGACACGCAGGGAATACGTGGGATGTATTCTTAATCCCCTATCCCCAGGGATAATATATATATTATTTATATTTTTATTTTATTATACTTTGTCGCTGTCTCCCGCGTCTGCGAGGTAGCGCAAGGAAACAGACGAAAGAAATGGCCCAACCCACCCCATACACATGTATATACATAAGTCCACACACGCAAATATACATACCTACACAGCTTTCCATGGTTTACCCCAGACGCTTCACATGCCTTGATTCAATCCACTGACAGCACGTCAGCCCCGGTATACCACATCGCTCCAATTCACTCTATTCCTTGCCCTCCTTTCACCCTCCTGCATGTTCAGGCCCCGATCACACAAAATCTTTTTCACTCCATCTTTCCACCTCCAATTTGGTCTCCCTCTTCTCCTCGTTCCCTCCACCTCCGACACATATATCCTCTTGGTCAATCTTTCCTCACTCATTCTCTCCATGTGCCCAAACCACTTCAAAACACCCTCTTCTGCTCTCTCAACCACGCTCTTTTTATTTCCACACATCTCTCTCACCCTTACGTTACTCACTCGATCAAACCACCTCACACCACACATTGTCCTCAAACATCTCATTTCCAGCACACCCATCCTCCTGCGCACAACTCTATCCATAGCCCACGCCTCGCAACCATACAACATTGTTGGAACCACTATTCCTTCAAACATACCCATTTTTGCTTTCCGAGATAATGTTCTCGACTTCCACACATTCTTCAAGGCCCACAGAATTTTCGCCCCCTCCCCCACCCTATGATTCACTTCCGCTTCCATGGTTCCATCCGCTGCCAGATCCAATCCCAGATATCTAAAACACTTCACTTCCTCCAGTTTTTCTCCATTCAAACTCACCTCCCAATTGACTTGACCCTCAACCCTACTGTACCTAATAACCTTGCTCTTATTCACATTTACTCTTAACTTTCTTCTTCTACACACTTTACCAAACTCAGTCACCAGCTTCTGCAGTTTCTCACATGAATCAGCCATCAGCACTGTATCATCAGCGAACAACTGACTCACTTCCCAAGCTCTCTCATCCCCAACAGACTTCATACTTGCCCCTCTTTCCAAAACTCTTGCATTTACCTCCCTAATAAACCCATCCATAAACAAATTAAACAACCATGGAGACATCACACACCCCTGCCGTAAACCTACATTCACTGAGAACCAATCACTTTCCTCTCTTCCTACACGTACATATGCCTTACATCCTCGATAAAAACTTTTCACTGCTTCTAACAACTTTCCTCCCACACCATATATTCTTAATACCTTCCACAGAGCATCTCTATCAACTCTATCATATGCCTTCTCCAGATCCATAAATGCTACATACAAATCCATTTGCTTTTCTAAGTATTTCTCAAATACATTCTTCAAACCAAACACCTGATCCACACATCCTCTACCACTTCTGAAACCACACTGCTCTTCCCCAATCTGATGCTCTGTACATGCCTTCACCCTCTCAATCAATACCCTCCCATATAATTTACCAGGAATACTCAACAAACTTATACCTCTGTAATTTGAGCACTCACTCTTATCCCCTTTGCCTTTGTACAATGGCACTATGCACGCATTCCGCCAATCCTCAGGCACCTCACCATGAGTCATACATACATTAAATAACCTTACCAACCAGTCAACAATACAGTCACCCCCTTTTTTAATGAATTCCACTGCAATACCATCCAAACCTGCTGCCTTGCCGGTTTTCATCTTCCGCAAAGCTTTTACTACCTCTTCTCTGTTTAACAAATCATTTTCCCTAACCCTCTCACTTTGCACACCACCTCGACCAAAACACCCTATATCTGCCACTCTATCATCAAACACATTCAAAAAACCTTCAAAATACTCACTCCATCTCCTTCTCACATCACCACTACTTGTTATCACCTCCCCATTTGCGCCCTTCACTGAAGTTCCCATTTGCTCCCTTGTCTTACGCACTTTATTTACCTCCTTCCAGAACATCTTTTTATTCTCCCTAAAATTTAATGATACTCTCTCACCCCAACTCTCATTTGACCTTTTTTTCACCTCTTGCACCTTTCTCTTGACCTCCTGTCTCTTTCTTTTATACATCTCCCACTCAATTGCATTTTTTCCCTGCAAAAATCGTCCAAATGCCTCTCTCTTCTCTTTCACTAATACTCTTACTTCTTCATCCCACCACTCACTACCCTTTCTAATCAACCCACCTCCCACTCTTCTCATGCCACAAGCATCTTTTGCGCAATCCATCACTGATTCCCTAAATACATCCCATTCCTCCCCCACTCCCCTTACTTCCATTGCTCTCACCTTTTTCCATTCTGCACTCAGTCTCTCCTGGTACTTCCTCACACAGGTCTCCTTCCAAGCTCACTTACTCTCACCACCCTCTTCACCCCAACATTCACTTTTCTTTTCTGAAAACCCATACAAATCTTCACCTTAGCCTCCACAAGATAATGATCAGACATCCCTCCAGTTGCACCTCTTAGCACATTAACATCCAAAAGTCTCTTTTTCGCACGCCTGTCAATTAACACGTAATCCAATAACGCTCTCTGGCCATCTCTCCTACTTACAAAAGTATACTTATGTATATCTCACTTTTTAAACCAGGTATTCCCAATCATCAGTCCTTTTTCAGCACATAAATCTACAAGCTCTTCACCATTTCCATTTACAACACTGAACACCCCATGTATACCAATTATTCCCTCAACTGCCACATTACTCACCTTTGCATTCAAATCACCCATCACTATAACCCGGTCTCGTGCATCAAAACCACTAACACACTCATTCAGCTGCTCCCAAAACACTTGCCTCTCATGATCTTTCTTCTCATGCCCGGGTGCATATGCACCAATAATCACCCACCTCTCTCCATCAACTTTCAGTTTTACCCATATTAATCGAGAATTAACTTTCTTACATTCTATCACATACTCCCACAACTCCTGTTTCAGGAGTATTGCTACTCCTTCCCTTGCTCTTGTCCTCTCACTAACCCCTGATTTTACTCCCCAGACATTCCCAAACCACTCTTCCCCTTTACCCTTGAGCTTCGTTTCACTCAGAGCCAAAACATCCAGGTTCCTTTCCTCAAACATACTACCTATCTCTCCTTCTTTCACATCTTGGTTACATCCACACACATTTAGGCACCCCACTCTGAGCCTTCGAGGAGGATGAGCACTCCCCGCGTGACTCCTTCTTCTGTTTCCCATTTTAGAAAGTTAATACAAGGAGGGGAGGATTTCTGGCACCCCGCTCATGTCCCCTCTAGTCGCTTTCTACGACACGCGAGGAATACGTGGGAAGTATTCTTTCACCCCTATCCCCAGGGATAATATACATATATATATATATACATATACACATACACACACATACACATACATACGCACATATACACACACACACACACACACACACACATACATATATATATATACATATGAAAAATGTAAGAAACAATTTAGAAAACTGATACTTCTAGCTTGAAATGAATGAAAAAATGAATGTCACATAATGGTTCAACCTCTGGCTATGGAAAAAGGAAATGTATAATTTATTTACACAAACTTCAATAGCAGTTCTCATCCATTTAACCACTGTATCAATAAGCTTCAATGTCTAAGCTACACTTTTCTCCAATTTCACTATATATATATATATATATATATATATATATATATATATATATATATATATATATATATATATATATATATATATATATATATATTATCCCTGGGGATAGGTGTGAAAGAATACTTCCCACGCATTCCTCGCGTGTCGTAGAAAGCGACTTGAGGGGACGGGAGCGGGGGGCCAGAAATCCTCCCCTCCTTGTATTTTTTTAACTTTATAAATTGGGAAACAGAAGGGGTCACGCGGGGAGTGCTCATCCTCCTCGAAGGCTCAGATTGGGGTGCCTAAATGTGTGTGGATGTAACCAAGATGTAAAAAAAGGAGAGATAGGTAGTATGTTTGAGGAGAGGAACCTGGATGTTTTGGCTCTGAGTGAAACGAAGCTCAAGGGTAAAGGGGAAGAGTGGTTTGGGAATGTCTTCGGAGTAAAGTCAGGGGTTAGTGAGATTACAAGAGCAAGGGAAGGAGTAGCAGTACTCCTGAAACAGGAGTTGTGGGAGTATGTGATAGAATGTAAGAAAGTAAATTCTCGGTTGATATGGGTAAAACTGAAAGTTGATGGAGAGAGATGGGTGATTATTGGTGCATATACTCCTGGGCATGAGAAGAAAGATCATGAGAGGCAAGTGTTTTGGGAGCAGCTGAATGAGTGTGTTAGTGGTTTTAATGCACGAGACCGGGTTATAGTGATGGGTGATTTGAATGCAAAGGTGAGTAATGTGGCAGTTGAGAGAATAATTGGTATACATGGGTTGTTCAGTGTTGTAAATGGAAATGGTGAAGAGCTTGTAGATTTATGTGCTGAAAAAGGACTGATGATTGGGAATACCTGGTTTAAAAAGCGAGATATACATAAGTATAACTTATGTAAGTAGGAGAGATGGCCAGAGAGCGTTATTGGATTAGTGTTAATTGACAGGCGAGCGAAAGAGAGACTTTTGGATGTTAATGTGCTGAGAGGTGCAACTGGAGGGATGTCTGATCATTATCTTGTGGAGGCTAAGGTGAAGATTTGTATGGGTTTTCAGAAAAGAAGAGTGAATGTTGGGGTGAAGAGGGTGGTGAGAGTAAGTGAGCTTGGAAGGAGACTTGTGTGAGGAAGTACCAGGAGAGACTGAGTACAGAATGGAAAAAGGTGTAAACAATGGAAGTAAGGGGAGTGGGGAAGGAACGGGATGTATTTAGGGAATCAGTGATGGATTGCGCAAAAGATGCTTGTGGCATGAGAAGAGTGGGAGGTGGGTTGATTAGAAAGGGTAGTGAGTGGTGGGATGAAGAAGTAAGAGTATTAGTTAAAGAGAAGAGAGAGGCATTTGGACGATTTTTGCAGGGAAAAAATGCAATTGACTGGGATATGTATAAAAGAAAGAGACAGGAGGTCAAGAGAAAGGTGCAAGAGGTGAAAAAAAGGGCAAATGAGAGTTGGGGTGAGAGAGTATCATTAAATTTTAGGGAGAATAAAAAGATGTTCTGGAAGGAGGTAAATAAAGTGCGTAAGACAAGGGAGCAAATGGGAACTTCAGTGAAGGGCGCAAATGGGGAGGTGATAACAAGTAGTGGTGATGTGAGAAGGAGATGGAGTGAGTATTTTGAAGGTTTTTTGAATGTGTTTGATGATAGAGTGGCAGATATAGGGTGTGTTGGTCGAGGTGGTGTGCAAAGTGAAAGGGTTAGGGAAAATGATTTGGTAAACAGAGAAGAGGTAGTAAAAGCTTTGCGGAAGATGAAAACCGGCAAGGCAGCAGGTTTGGATGGTATTGCAGTGGAATTTATTAAAAAAGGGGGTGACTGTATTGTTGACTGGTTGGTAAGGTTATTTAATGTATGTATGACTCATGGTGAGGTGCCTGAGAATTGGCGGAATGCGTGCATAGTGCCATTGTACAAAGGCAAAGGGGATAAGAGTGAGTGCTCAAATTACAGAGGTATAAGTTTGCTGAGTATTCCTGGTAAATTATATGGGAGGATATTGATTGAGAGGGTGAAGGCATATACAGATCATCAGATTGGGGAAGAGCAGTGTGGTTTCAGAAGTGGTAGAGGATGTGTGGATCAGGTGTTTGCTTTGAAGAATGTATGTGAGAAATATTTAGAAAAGCAAATGTATTTGGATGTAGCATTTAGGGATCTGGAGAAGGCATATGATAGAGTTGATAGAGATGCTCTGTGTAAGGTATTAAGAATATATGGTGTCTGAGGAAAGTTGTTAGAAGCAGTGAAAAGTTTTTATCGAGGATGTAAGGCATGTGTACGTGTAGGAAGAGAGGAAAGTGATTGGTTCTCAGTGAATGTAGGTTTGCGGCAGGGGTGTGTGATGTCTCCATGGTTGTTTAATTTGTTTATGGATGGGGTTGTTAGGGAGGTGAATGCAAGAGTTTTGGAAAGAGGGGCAAGTATGAAGTCTGTTGGGGATGAGAGAGCTTGGGAAGTGAGTCAGTTGTTGTTCGCTGATGATACAGCGCTGGTGGCTGATTCATGTGTGAAACTCCAGAAGCTGGTGACTGAGTTTGGTAAAGTGTGTGAAAGAAGAAAGTTAAGAGTAAATGTGAATAAGAGCAAGGTTATTAGGTAGAGTAGGTTTGAGGGTCAAGTCAATTGGGAGGTGAGTTTCAATGGAGAAAAACTGGAGGAAGTGAAGTGTTTTAGATATCTGGGAGTGGATCTGGCAGCGTATGGAACCATGGAAGCGAAAGTGGATCATAGGGTGGGGGAGGGGGCGAAAATTCTGGGAGCCTTGAAGAATGTGTGGAAGTCGAGAACATTATCTCAGAAAGCAAAAATGGGTATGTTTGAAGGAATAGTGGTTCCAACAATGTTGTATGGTTGCGAGGCGTGGGCTATGGATAGAGTTGTGCGCAGGAGGATGGATGTGCTGGAAATGAGATGTTTGAGGACAATATGTGGTGTGAGGTGGTTTGATCGAGTAAGTAACGTAAGGGTAAGAGAGATGTGTGGAAATAAATAGAGCGTGGTTGAGAGAGCAGAAGAGGGTGTTTTGAAATGGTTTGGGCACATGGAGAGAATGAGTGAGGAAAGATTGACCAAGAGGATATATGTGTCGGAGGTGGAGGGAACGAGGAGAAGAGGGAGACCAAGTTGGAGGTGGAAAGATGGAGTGAAAAAGATTTTGTGTGATCGGGGCCTGAACATGCAGGAGGGTGAAAGGAGGGCAAGGAATGGAGTGAATTGGAGCGATGTGGTATACCGAGGTTGACGTGCTGTCAGTGGATTGAATCAAGGCATGTGAAGCGTCTGGGGTAAACTATGGAAAGCTGTGTAGGTATGTATATTTGCATGTGTGGACGTATGTATATACATGTGTATGGGGGTGGGTTGGGCCATTTCTTTCGTCTGTTTCCTTGCGCTACCTCGCAAACGCGGGAGACAGCGACAAAGCAAAAAAAAAAATATATATATATATATATATATATATATATAATATATATATATATATATTTTTTTTTTTTTTTTTTTTTTTTTTTTTTTTATACTTTGCGCTGTCTCCCGCGTTTGCGAGGTAGCGCAAGGAAACAGACGAAAGAAATGGCCCAACCCCCCCATACACATGTACATACACACGTCCACACACGCAGAAATACATACCTACACAGCTTTCCATGGTTTACCCCAGACCTTCACATGCCTTGATTCAATCCACTGACAGCACGTCAGCCCCGGTATACCACATCGCTCCAATTCACTCTATTCCTTGCCCTCCTTTCACCCTCCTGCATGTTCAGGCCCCGATCACACAAAATCTTTTTCACTCCATCTTTCCACCTCCAATTGGTCTCCCTCTTCTCCTCGTTCCCTCCACCTCCGACACATATATCCTCTTGGTCAATCTTTCCTCACTCATTCTCTCCATGTGCCCAAACCACTTCAAAACACCCTCTTCTGCTCTCTCAACCACGCTCTTTTTATTTCCACACATCTCTCTCACCCTTACGTTACTCACTCGATCAAACCACCTCACACCACACATTGTCCTCAAACATCTCATTTCCAGCACACCCATCCTCCTGCGCACAACTCTATCCATAGCCCACGCCTCGCAACCATACAACATTGTTGGAACCACTATTCCTTCAAACATACCCATTTTTGCTTTCCGAGATAATGTTCTCGACTTCCACACATTCTTCAAGGCCCACAGAATTTTCGCCCCCTCCCCCACCCTATGATTCACTTCCGCTTCCATGGTTCCATCCGCTGCCAGATCCAATCCCAGATATCTAAAACACTTCACTTCCTCCAGTTTTTCTCCATTCAAACTCACCTCCCAATTGACTTGACCCTCAACCCTACTGTACCTAATAACCTTGCTCTTATTCACATTTACTCTTAACTTTCTTCTTCTACACACTTTACCAAACTCAGTCACCAGCTTCTGCAGTTTCTCACATGAATCAGCCATCAGCACTGTATCATCAGCGAACAACTGACTCACTTCCCAAGCTCTCTCATCCCCAACAGACTTCATACTTGCCCCTCTTTCCAAAACTCTTGCATTTACCTCCCTAATAAACCCATCCATAAACAAATTAAACAACCATGGAGACATCACACACCCCTGCCGTAAACCTACATTCACTGAGAACCAATCACTTTCCTCTCTTCCTACACGTACATATGCCTTACATCCTCGATAAAAACTTTTCACTGCTTCTAACAACTTTCCTCCCACACCATATATTCTTAATACCTTCCACAGAGCATCTCTATCAACTCTATCATATGCCTTCTCCAGATCCATAAATGCTACATACAAATCCATTTGCTTTTCTAAGTATTTCTCAAATACATTCTTCAAACCAAACACCTGATCCACACATCCTCTACCACTTCTGAAACCACACTGCTCTTCCCCAATCTGATGCTCTGTACATGCCTTCACCCTCTCAATCAATACCCTCCCATATAATTTACCAGGAATACTCAACAAACTTATACCTCTGTAATTTGAGCACTCACTCTTATCCCCTTTGCCTTTGTACAATGGCACTATGCACGCATTCCGCCAATCCTCAGGCACCTCACCATGAGTCATACATACATTAAATAACCTTACCAACCAGTCAACAATACAGTCACCCCCTTTTTTAATGAATTCCACTGCAATACCATCCAAACCTGCTGCCTTGCCGGTTTTCATCTTCCGCAAAGCTTTTACTACCTCTTCTCTGTTTAACAAATCATTTTCCCTAACCCTCTCACTTTGCACACCACCTCGACCAAAACACCCTATATCTGCCACTCTATCATCAAACACATTCAAAAAACCTTCAAAATACTCACTCCATCTCCTTCTCACATCACCACTACTTGTTATCACCTCCCCATTTGCGCCCTTCACTGAAGTTCCCATTTGCTCCCTTGTCTTACGCACTTTATTTACCTCCTTCCAGAACATCTTTTTATTCTCCCTAAAATTTAATGATACTCTCTCACCCCAACTCTCATTTGACCTTTTTTTCACCTCTTGCACCTTTCTCTTGACCTCCTGTCTCTTTCTTTTATACATCTCCCACTCAATTGCATTTTTTCCCTGCAAAAATCGTCCAAATGCCTCTCTCTTCTCTTTCACTAATACTCTTACTTCTTCATCCCACCACTCACTACCCTTTCTAATCAACCCACCTCCCACTCTTCTCATGCCACAAGCATCTTTTGCGCAATCCATCACTGATTCCCTAAATACATCCCATTCCTCCCCCACTCCCCTTACTTCCATTGCTCTCACCTTTTTCCATTCTGCACTCAGTCTCTCCTGGTACTTCCTCACACAGGTCTCCTTCCCAAGCTCACTTACTCTCACCACCCTCTTCACCCCAACATTCACTTTTCTTTTCTGAAAACCCATACAAATCTTCACCTTAGCCTCCACAAGATAATGATCAGACATCCCTCCAGTTGCACCTCTTAGCACATTAACATCCAAAAGTCTCTTTTTCGCACGCCTGTCAATTAACACGTAATCCAATAACGCTCTCTGGCCATCTCTCCTACTTACAAAAGTATACTTATGTATATCTCACTTTTTAAACCAGGTATTCCCAATCATCAGTCCTTTTTCAGCACATAAATCTACAAGCTCTTCACCATTTCCATTTACAACACTGAACACCCCATGTATACCAATTATTCCCTCAACTGCCACATTACTCACCTTTGCATTCAAATCACCCATCACTATAACCCGGTCTCGTGCATCAAAACCACTAACACACTCATTCAGCTGCTCCCAAAACACTTGCCTCTCATGATCTTTCTTCTCATGCCCGGGTGCATATGCACCAATAATCACCCACCTCTCTCCATCAACTTTCAGTTTTACCCATATTAATCGAGAATTAACTTTCTTACATTCTATCACATACTCCCACAACTCCTGTTTCAGGAGTATTGCTACTCCTTCCCTTGCTCTTGTCCTCTCACTAACCCCTGATTTTACTCCCCAGACATTCCCAAACCACTCTTCCCCTTTACCCTTGAGCTTCGTTTCACTCAGAGCCAAAACATCCAGGTTCCTTTCCTCAAACATACTACCTATCTCTCCTTCTTTCACATCTTGGTTACATCCACACACATTTAGGCACCCCACTCTGAGCCTTCGAGGAGGATGAGCACTCCCCGCGTGACTCCTTCTTCTGTTTCCCATTTTAGAAAGTTAATACAAGGAGGGGAGGATTTCTGGCACCCCGCTCATGTCCCCTCTAGTCGCTTTCTACGACACGCGAGGAATACGTGGGAAGTATTCTTTCACCCCTATCCCCAGGGATAATATACATATATATATATATACATATACACATACACACACATACACATACATACGCACATATACACACACACACACACACACACACACATACATATATATATATACATATGAAAAATGTAAGAAACAATTTAGAAAACTGATACTTCTAGCTTGAAATGAATGAAAAAATGAATGTCACATAATGGTTCAACCTCTGGCTATGGAAAAAGGAAATGTATAATTTATTTACACAAACTTCAATAGCAGTTCTCATCCATTTAACCACTGTATCAATAAGCTTCAATGTCTAAGCTACACTTTTCTCCAATTTCACTATATATATATATATATATATATATATATATATATATATATATATATATATATATATATATATATATATATATATATATATATATTATCCCTGGGGATAGGTGTGAAAGAATACTTCCCACGCATTCCTCGCGTGTCGTAGAAAGCGACTTGAGGGGACGGGAGCGGGGGGCCAGAAATCCTCCCCTCCTTGTATTTTTTTAACTTTATAAATTGGGAAACAGAAGGGGTCACGCGGGGAGTGCTCATCCTCCTCGAAGGCTCAGATTGGGGTGCCTAAATGTGTGTGGATGTAACCAAGATGTAAAAAAAGGAGAGATAGGTAGTATGTTTGAGGAGAGGAACCTGGATGTTTTGGCTCTGAGTGAAACGAAGCTCAAGGGTAAAGGGGAAGAGTGGTTTGGGAATGTCTTCGGAGTAAAGTCAGGGGTTAGTGAGATTACAAGAGCAAGGGAAGGAGTAGCAGTACTCCTGAAACAGGAGTTGTGGGAGTATGTGATAGAATGTAAGAAAGTAAATTCTCGGTTGATATGGGTAAAACTGAAAGTTGATGGAGAGAGATGGGTGATTATTGGTGCATATACTCCTGGGCATGAGAAGAAAGATCATGAGAGGCAAGTGTTTTGGGAGCAGCTGAATGAGTGTGTTAGTGGTTTTAATGCACGAGACCGGGTTATAGTGATGGGTGATTTGAATGCAAAGGTGAGTAATGTGGCAGTTGAGAGAATAATTGGTATACATGGGTTGTTCAGTGTTGTAAATGGAAATGGTGAAGAGCTTGTAGATTTATGTGCTGAAAAAGGACTGATGATTGGGAATACCTGGTTTAAAAAGCGAGATATACATAAGTATACTTATGTAAGTAGGAGAGATGGCCAGAGAGCGTTATTGGATTAGGTGTTAATTGACAGGCGAGCGAAAGAGAGACTTTTGGATGTTAATGTGCTGAGAGGTGCAACTGGAGGGATGTCTGATCATTATCTTGTGGAGGCTAAGGTGAAGATTTGTATGGGTTTTCAGAAAAGAAGAGTGAATGTTGGGGTGAAGAGGGTGGTGAGAGTAAGTGAGCTTGGGAAGGAGACTTGTGTGAGGAAGTACCAGGAGAGACTGAGTACAGAATGGAAAAAGGTGTAAACAATGGAAGTAAGGGGAGTGGGGAAGGAACGGGATGTATTTAGGGAATCAGTGATGGATTGCGCAAAAGATGCTTGTGGCATGAGAAGAGTGGGAGGTGGGTTGATTAGAAAGGGTAGTGAGTGGTGGGATGAAGAAGTAAGAGTATTAGTTAAAGAGAAGAGAGAGGCATTTGGACGATTTTTGCAGGGAAAAAATGCAATTGACTGGGATATGTATAAAAGAAAGAGACAGGAGGTCAAGAGAAAGGTGCAAGAGGTGAAAAAAAGGGCAAATGAGAGTTGGGGTGAGAGAGTATCATTAAATTTTAGGGAGAATAAAAAGATGTTCTGGAAGGAGGTAAATAAAGTGCGTAAGACAAGGGAGCAAATGGGAACTTCAGTGAAGGGCGCAAATGGGGAGGTGATAACAAGTAGTGGTGATGTGAGAAGGAGATGGAGTGAGTATTTTGAAGGTTTTTTGAATGTGTTTGATGATAGAGTGGCAGATATAGGGTGTGTTGGTCGAGGTGGTGTGCAAAGTGAAAGGGTTAGGGAAAATGATTTGGTAAACAGAGAAGAGGTAGTAAAAGCTTTGCGGAAGATGAAAACCGGCAAGGCAGCAGGTTTGGATGGTATTGCAGTGGAATTTATTAAAAAAGGGGGTGACTGTATTGTTGACTGGTTGGTAAGGTTATTTAATGTATGTATGACTCATGGTGAGGTGCCTGAGAATTGGCGGAATGCGTGCATAGTGCCATTGTACAAAGGCAAAGGGGATAAGAGTGAGTGCTCAAATTACAGAGGTATAAGTTTGCTGAGTATTCCTGGTAAATTATATGGGAGGATATTGATTGAGAGGGTGAAGGCATATACAGATCATCAGATTGGGGAAGAGCAGTGTGGTTTCAGAAGTGGTAGAGGATGTGTGGATCAGGTGTTTGCTTTGAAGAATGTATGTGAGAAATATTTAGAAAAGCAAATGTATTTGGATGTAGCATTTAGGGATCTGGAGAAGGCATATGATAGAGTTGATAGAGATGCTCTGTGTAAGGTATTAAGAATATATGGTGTCTGAGGAAAGTTGTTAGAAGCAGTGAAAAGTTTTTATCGAGGATGTAAGGCATGTGTACGTGTAGGAAGAGAGGAAAGTGATTGGTTCTCAGTGAATGTAGGTTTGCGGCAGGGGTGTGTGATGTCTCCATGGTTGTTTAATTTGTTTATGGATGGGGTTGTTAGGGAGGTGAATGCAAGAGTTTTGGAAAGAGGGGCAAGTATGAAGTCTGTTGGGGATGAGAGAGCTTGGGAAGTGAGTCAGTTGTTGTTCGCTGATGATACAGCGCTGGTGGCTGATTCATGTGTGAAACTCCAGAAGCTGGTGACTGAGTTTGGTAAAGTGTGTGAAAGAAGAAAGTTAAGAGTAAATGTGAATAAGAGCAAGGTTATTAGGTAGAGTAGGTTTGAGGGTCAAGTCAATTGGGAGGTGAGTTTCAATGGAGAAAAACTGGAGGAAGTGAAGTGTTTTAGATATCTGGGAGTGGATCTGGCAGCGTATGGAACCATGGAAGCGAAAGTGGATCATAGGGTGGGGGAGGGGGCGAAAATTCTGGGAGCCTTGAAGAATGTGTGGAAGTCGAGAACATTATCTCAGAAAGCAAAAATGGGTATGTTTGAAGGAATAGTGGTTCCAACAATGTTGTATGGTTGCGAGGCGTGGGCTATGGATAGAGTTGTGCGCAGGAGGATGGATGTGCTGGAAATGAGATGTTTGAGGACAATATGTGGTGTGAGGTGGTTTGATCGAGTAAGTAACGTAAGGGTAAGAGAGATGTGTGGAAATAAATAGAGCGTGGTTGAGAGAGCAGAAGAGGGTGTTTTGAAATGGTTTGGGCACATGGAGAGAATGAGTGAGGAAAGATTGACCAAGAGGATATATGTGTCGGAGGTGGAGGGAACGAGGAGAAGAGGGAGACCAAGTTGGAGGTGGAAAGATGGAGTGAAAAAGATTTTGTGTGATCGGGGCCTGAACATGCAGGAGGGTGAAAGGAGGGCAAGGAATGGAGTGAATTGGAGCGATGTGGTATACCGAGGTTGACGTGCTGTCAGTGGATTGAATCAAGGCATGTGAAGCGTCTGGGGTAAACTATGGAAAGCTGTGTAGGTATGTATATTTGCATGTGTGGACGTATGTATATACATGTGTATGGGGGTGGGTTGGGCCATTTCTTTCGTCTGTTTCCTTGCGCTACCTCGCAAACGCGGGAGACAGCGACAAAGCAAAAAAAAAAATATATATATATATATATATATATATATATACATATATATATATATATATATTTTTTTTTTTTTTTTTTTTTTTTTTTTTTTTTTATACTTTGTCGCTGTCTCCCGCGTTTGCGAGGTAGCGCAAGGAAACAGACGAAAGAAATGGCCCAACCCCCCCCATACACATGTACATACACACGTCCACACACGCAGATATACATACCTACACAGCTTTCCATGGTTTACCCCAGACGCTTCACATGCCCTGATTCAATCCACTGACAGCACGTCAACCCCTGTATACCACATCGCTCCAATTCACTCTATTCCTTGCCCTCCTTTCACCCTCCTGCATGTTCAGGCCCCGATCACACAAAATCCTTTTCACTCCATCTTTCCACCTCCAATTTGGTCTCCCTCTTCTCCTCGTTCCCTCCACCTCCGACACATATATATATATATATATATATATATATATATATATATATATATATATATATATATATATATATATATATATATATATATATATATATATATATATATATATATATATATATATATATATATATATATATATATATATATATATATATATATATATATATATATATATATATATATATATATATATATATATATATATATAAATTTATACATATATATATATATATATATATATATATATATATATATATATATATATATATATATATATATATATATATATATATATATATATATATATATATATATATATATATATATATATATATATATATATATATATATATATATATATTCCTCTGAGTCCACGGGGAAAGTGAAACACGAAAAGTTCACAAGTGCACTCTCGTGTAATAATCACATCATCAGGGGAGAAACAAGAGAAAAATATAACAGTTAGTAGATATACATCGAAGAGACGAAGCTAGGGCGCGATTTGGCAAACATATGATTGTCCAAAACATACAACGAGCGTTCATAAACTTATCATTTTACAAATCTTATCAACAATAAAGTTACCTAATTGGTATAGACCATCACTAATATTAAGATTATAATTCTTTGTGTATTTAATAATAGAAGATTCAATGATATTTCCCTTGGTAATAGAATTATAGTTAATAACTGAGATTGTGTTACTCCAGTCAATACAATGATAATAGTTTCTAACATGATTAAACAAGGCATTTGATTCTAGTCCCTTTATTATACTATATTCATCTTGCTTAAGTCTAACAGAAAGATCCTTACCAGTCTGACCAACATAAAATTTATCACAGTTTCCACAAGGCACTTTATAGATGCAACCAAGAGAACTTTCTGGTGAATTCCTGATTAAGATATTCTTCATAGTAAATAATACTATAATTTGTATAGACCATCACTAATATTAAGATTAGCTAAAGGCAAAATTTACATTAAAGGATTTAAGCAACATGTGAAACAAAGTGAAATGATTATTACTAAATTGTTAAGCAAGGGGAGAAATATTTGTAAATTTTCATTTGTTGGCCAAACACAAAGTACATTATCTACATACCGAAGCCAAATTGCATTAGAAGGTAAGATATCCTTTAGTAATTTTGTTTCAAAAAAATTCCATATAAAGACTACTTAGTATAGGTGAAAGAGGGTTACCCATTGCCATACCAAATTTTTGAGCATTGTAATCTCCATTTAAATTGAAATACACAGTCCTTTATACACAATTTTATCAGTTTAATGAAATTAGACTTTGAAACAGGTAAATGAATATCTTCCAAGACATCAAATAAATATTCTAAAAGGTCATCAACTGGAACTTAGTGAAAAGTGAGGACACATCAAAGCTAATTAGTTTAAAATCAAAATTAACATTGATGTTATTTAGCTTGTTGACTAAATCTACATTGTTCATGATATTAGAATTTGATACCCTACCCACTAAAGGGCTTAATAAAGAAACTAACCATTTTAACAATTTATATGTGATGGAGCCCACTGAACTCACTATAGGTCTTGCTGGAAAATTCTGTTTATGTGTTTTGATAAGTCCATACATATATGGCAATGAAGGGGACAAATATGACAAACTTTTGATAAGAGAAATGTTACCTTTCAACAACAACTTCATTTCTTTATTGAAGTGAGAATTAACTGCTTCTAAGGGATTTTTACCAAGTTTAGAATATGTTTTGCGATCACTTAGAAGATCATTCATTTTAGATAAATAGTTACTTTTGTCTAAAATCACAACAGTGTCAGCCATATCTGCTTTAGTAATATGTATATCTTTGTCTTTTTTTAAGGTGTTAATAGCTCTATTGAATCTTTTAGGGCATTTAGCTTCCACAGGTTTTGAAAAACTGTCATACACTAAACCCTCACAGATATCAATATCATCATTACTTAAATTACTGTATTTTTCTAAATTACAAAAGGACTTTGTGACATCAACACAGCTGGCTTCTCTGTTAGAGCACACAAAGCTTGAACCATAGCCTAATGCACACAAGGAATCTTAATCTAGGTGTTTATTAGACAGGTTTACCACAAAAGATGGGTTTGTGTTCTTGGTCCAGTCGCTGTTTTCAATAATTGGTCCAACTTACGATTAAGTGACACTTGTAGCCTATTGCGTTCTTTCCTTAATTCATTATAGCAATAGTCCAACATCCGGTTCTTCCAGTGTGTCGGTATTGCCATTTGAAAGGCACGTTTTTTCTCTCTTGAAATGCGAAAAGCCTTCTCCATTTCAAATTTCTTTAATTCAATGTTTTTCTTTAAAATGATATTTTGATATTGGTCAAATGGTCGACCAGACAGCTGTAACAACGTTGAGGTAGGTCATATCTTGGCATCACTTGTTCATCAAGGCGTTTCCTAAGGAATTCAAATCGTAACTTCAGTTGGTGAGCCTTGATTAGCGATTTGTTCCTTAGGGCATTACGCATTTGCAGTCCAGAGTTTATTGATGATGAGTTTGAGAAGATATATTATATTGGATTTATGTTAAAGTACCCTAGATCTTTCATTGATAAATCCCTTGAGTTAGCATAAAATCATTTTATAGAGCTGAGCCCAAACCTCCCATTGACACGAAGAATCATTTAGTTCTCCCTTTTAACAATAATTTCACTTTGCTTCCCATGTTGCTTAAATCCTTTAATGTAAATTTTGCATTTAGCAACAATGATACTATAAAGAATATCTTAATCAGGAATTCACCAGAAAATTCTCTTGTTTGCATCTATAAAGTGCCGTGTGGAAACTGTGATAAATTTTATGTTGGTCAGACTGGTAAGGATCTTTCTGTTAGATTTTAGGAGCATAAATATAGTATAAGAACGGGACAAGAATCAAATGCCTTCTTTAATCATGTTAAAAACTATGATCATTGCATTGACTGGAGTAACGCCATCTCAGTTATTAACTCTAACTCTACTACCAAGAGAAATATCATTAAATCTTCCATTATTAAATGCACAAAGAATTATGATCTTAATATTAGTGATGGTTTATACAATCAGATAACTTTTTTGTTGATAAAATTTGTAAAATGATAAGTTTATGAACGCTTGTTGTATGTTTTGGACAATCACATGTTTACCAAATGGCCTCCTAGCTTCGTCTCTTGGAAATATATGAAGTGACTGTTATATTTTTCTCTTGTGTCTCCCCTGATGATATGATTATTCCCGGATGGTGCACTTGTGAACTTTTTGTGTTTAATTTTCCCCGTGGACTCATAGGAATATTTTTATAACGCGAAAAATTGTGATCCTTTCCAACATATATATATATATATATATATATATATATATATATATATATATATATATATATATATATATATATATATATAAATATTTTTTTTTTTTTTTTTTTTTGCTTTGTCGCTGTCTCCCGCGTTTGCGAGGTAGCGCAAGGAAACAGACGAAAGAAATGGCCCAACCCACCCCCATACACATGTATATACATACGTCCACACACGCAAATATACATACCTACACAGCTTTCCATGGTTTACCCCAGACGCTTCACATGCCTTGATTCAATCCACTGACAGCACGTCAACCCCGGTATACCACATCGCTCCAATTCACTCTATTCCTTGCCCTCCTTTCACCCTCCTGCATGTTCAGGCCCCGATCACACAAAATCTTTTTCACTCCATCTTTCCACCTCCAATGTGGTCTCCCTCTTCTCCTCGTTCCCTCCAACTCCGACACATATATCCTCTTGGTCAATCTTTCCTCACTCATTCTCTCCATGTGACCAAACCATTTCAAAACACCCTCTTCTGCTCTCTCAACCACGCTTTTTTTATTTCCACACATCTCTCTTACCCTTACGTTACTTACTCGATCAAACCACCTCACACCACACATTGTCCTCAAACATCTCATTTCCAGCACATCCATCCTCCTGCGCACAACTCTATCCATAGTCTACGCTTCGCAACCATACAACATTGTTGGAACCACTATTCCTTCAAACATACCCATTTTTGTTTTCCATGATAATGTTCTCGATTCCACACATTCTTCAAGGCTCCCAGAATTTTCGCCCCCTCCCCCACCCTATGATCCACTTCCGCTTCCATGTTTCCATCCGCTGCCAGATCCACTCCCAGATATCTAAAACACTTCACTTCCTCCAGTTTTTCTCCATTCAAACTCACCTCCCAACTGACTTGACCCTCGACCCTACTCTACCTAATAACCTTGCTCTTATTCACATTTACTCTTAACTTTCTTCTTTCACACACTTTACCAAACTCAGTCACCAGCTTCTGCAGTTTCTCACATGAATCAGCCACCAGCGCTGTATCATCAGCGAACAACAACTGACTCACTTCCCAAGCTCTCTCATCCACAACAGACTTCATACTTGCCCCTCTTTCCAAAACTCTTGCATTCACCTCCCTAACAACCCCATCCATAAACAAATTAAACAACCATGGAGGCATCACACACCCCTGCCGCAAACCTACATTCACTGAGAACCAATCACTTTCCTCTCTTCCTACACGTACACATGACTTACATCCTCGATAAAAACTTTTCACTGCTTCTAACAACTTGCCTCCCACACCATATATTCTTAATACCTTCCACAGTGCATCTCTATCAACTCTATCATATGCCTTCTCCAGATCCATAAATGCTACATACAAATCCATTTGCTTTTCTAAGTATTTCTCACATACATTCTTCAAAGCAAACACCTGATCCACACATCCTCTACCACTTCTGAAACCATACTGCTCTTCCCCAATCTGATGCTCTGTACATGCCTTCACCCATTCAATCAATACCCTCCCATATAATTTGCCAGGAATACTCAACAAACTTATACCTCTGTAATTTGAGCACTCACTCTTATCCCCTTTGCCTTTGTACAATGGCACTATGCACGCATTCCGCCAATCCTCAGGCACCTCACCATGAGTCATACATACATTAAATAACCTTACCAACCAGTCAACAATACAGTCACCCCCTTTTCTAATAAATTCCACTGCAATACCATCCAAACCTGCTGCCTTGCCGGCTCTCATCTTCCGCAAAGCTTTTACTACCTCTTCTCTGTTTACCAAATTACATATATATATATATATATATATATATATATATATATATATATATATATATATATATATATATATATATATATATATATATATATATATATATATATATATATATATATATATATATATATATATATATATATATATATATATATATATATACATATATATATATATATATATATATATATATATGCATATATATAATACATATATATATATACATATATATATATATATATATGTTATATATATCCCTGGGGATAGGGGATTAAGAATACTTCCCACGTATTACCTGCGTGTCGTAGAAGGCGACTAAAAGGGGAGGGAGCGGGGGGCTGGAAATCCTCATCTCTCGTTTTTTTTTTTTTTTTTGATTTTCCAAAAGAAGGAACAGAGGGGGCCAGGTGAGATATTCCAAAAAAGGCCCAGTCCTCTGTTCTTAACGCTACCTCGTTAACGCGGGAAATGGCGAATAGTTTAAAAAAAAGAAATGTATTATATATATGCATATATATGTATATATATATATATATATATATATATATATATATATATATATATATATATATATATATATATATATATATATATATATATATATATATATATATATATATATACATATATATATATATATTTGTATGTATATATATATATATGTATATATATATATATATATATATATATATATATATATATATATATATATATATATATATATATATATATATATATATATATATATATATATATATATATATATATATATATATATATATATATTCTTTCTTTCATACTATTCGCCATTTCCCAAGTTAGCAAGATAGCGTTAAGAACAGAGGACTGGGCCTCTGAGGGAATATCCTCACCTGGCCCCGTTCTCTGTTCCTTCTTTTGGAAAATAAAAGAAAAACGAGTGTGGAGGATTTCCAGCCCCCCGCTCCCTCCCCTTTTAGTCGCCTTCTACGACACGCAGGGAATACGTGGGAAGTATTCTTTCTCCCCTATCCCCAGGGATATATATATATATATATATATATATAAATATATATATATATATATATATATATATATATATATATATATATATATATATATATATATATATATATATATATATATATATATATATATATATATATGGGGGTTGGGCCATTTCTTTCGTCTGTTTCCTTGCGCTACCTCGCAAACGCGGGAGACAGCGACAAAGTAAAAGAAAAAGAAAAAAAAAAAAATATATATATATATATATATATATATATATATATATATATATATATATATATATATATATATATATATATATATCCCTGGGGATGGGGGAGAAAGAATACTTCCCATGCATTCCTCACGTGTCGTAGAAGGCGACTAAAGGGGACAGAAGTGGGGGGCCAGAAACCCTCCAGTCCCTGTATTTCAACTTTCTAAAAGGAGAAACAGAGGATTGGGGTGTCTAAATGTGTGTGGATGTAACCAAGATGAGAAAAAAGGAGAGATAGGTAGTATGTTTGAGGAGAGGAACCTGGAGGTTTTGGCTCGGAGTGAAACGAAGCTAAAGGGTAAAGGGGAAGAGTGGTTTGGGAATGTCTTGGGAGTAAAGTCAGGGGTTAGTGAGAGGACAAGAGCAAGGGAAGGAGTAGCACTACTCCTGAAACAGGAGTTGTGGGACTTTGTGATAGAGTGTTAGAAAGTAAATTCTAGATTGATATGGGTAAAACTGAAAGTTGATGGAGAGAGATAGGTGATTATTGGTGCATATGCACCTGGGCATGAGAAGAAAGATCATGAGAGGCAAGTGTTTTGGGAGCAGATGAAGGAGTGTGTTAGTGGTTTTGATGCACAAGACCGGGTTATAATGATGGGTGATTTGAATGCAAAGGTGGCAGTTGAGGGAATAACTGGTATACATGGAGTGTTCAATGTTGTAAATTTAAATGGCGAAGAGCTTGTATATTTATGTGCTGAAAAAGGGCTGGTGATCGGGAATACCTGTTATAAAAAGCGAGATTTACATTAGTATACGTATGTAAGTAGGAGAGTTGGCCAGAGAGCATTATTGGATTACGTGTCAATTGATAGGCGCGCGAAAGAGAGACTTTTGGATGTTAATGTGCTGAGAGGTGCAACTGGAGGGATGTCTGATCATTATGTTGTGGAGGTGAAGGTGAAGATTTGTATGGGTTTTCAGAAAAGAAGAGTGAATGTTAGGATGAAGAGAGTGGTGAGAGTAAGTGAGCTTGGGAAGGAGACTTGTGTGAAGAAGTACCAGGAGAGACTGAGTACAGAATGGAAAAAGGTGAGAACAAAGGAGGTAAAGATAGTGGGGGAGGAATGGGATGTATTTAGGGAAACAGTGATGGCTTGCGCAAAAGATGCTTGTGGCATGAGAAGCCGGGAGGTGGGTTGATTAGAAAGGGTAGTGAATGGTGCGATGAAGAAGTAAGATTATTAGTGAAAGAGGAGAGAGAGGCATTTGGACGATTTTTGCAGGAAAAAATGGAAATGAGTGAGACTTGTATAAAATAAAAAAGGCAGGAGATCAAGAGAAAGGTGCAAGGGGTGAAAAAGAGGGCAAATGAGAGTTGGGGCGAGTGAGTATCATTAAATTTTTGGGAGAATAAAAAGATGTTTTGGAAGGAGGTAAATAAAGTGGAATTTATTAAAAAAGGGGGTGACTGTATTGTTGACTGGTTGGTAAGGTTATTTAATGTATGTATGACTCATGGTGAGGTGCCTGAGGATTGGCGGAATGCGTGCATAGTGCCATTGTACAAAGGCAAAAGGGATAAGAGTGAGTGCTCAAATTACAGAGGTATAAGTTTGTTGAGTATTCCTGGTAAATTATATGGGTGGGTATTGATTGAGAGGGTGAAGGCATGTACAGAGCATCAGATTGGGGAAGAGCAGTGTGGTTTCAGAAGTGGTAGAGGATGTGTGGATCAGGTGTTTGCTTTGAAGAATGTATGTGAGAAATACTTAGAAAAGCAAATGGATTTGTATGTAGCATTTATGGATCTGGAGAAGGCATATGATAGAGTTGATAGAGATGCTCTGTGGAAGGTATTAAGAATATATGGTGTGGGAGGCAAGTTGTTAGAAGCAGTGAAAAGTTTTTATCGAGGATGTAAGGGATGTGTACGTATAGGAAGAGAGGAAAGTGATTGGTTCTCAGTGAATGTAGGTTTGCGGCAGGGGTGTGTGATGTCTCCATGGTTGTTTAATTTGTTTATGGATGGGGTTGTTAGGGAGGTGAATGCAAGAGTTTTGGAAAGAGGGGCAAGTATGAAGTCTGTTGTGGATGAGAGAGCTTGGGAAGTGAGCAGTTGTTGTTCGCTGATGATACAGCGATGGTGGCTGATTCATGTGAGAAACTGCAGAAGCTGGTGACTGAGTTTGGTAAAGTGTGTGAAAGAAGAAAGTTAAGAGTAAATGTGAATAAGAGCAAGGTTATTAGGTACAGTAGGGTTGAGGGTCAAGTCAGTTGGGAGGTGAGTTTGAATGGAGAAAAACTGGAGGAAGTGAAGTGTTTTAGATATCTGGGAGTGGATCTGGCAGCGGATGGAACCATGGAAGCGGAAGTGGATCATAGGGTAGGGGAGGGGGCGAAAATTCTGGGAGCCTTGAAGAATGTGTGGAAGTCGAGAACATTATCTCGGAAAGCAAAAATGGGTATGTTTGAAGGAATAGTGGTTCCAACAATGTTGTATGGTTGCGAGGCGTGGGCTATGGATAGAGTTGTGCGCAGGAGGATGTATGTGCTGGAAATGAGATGTTTGAGGACAATGTGTGGTGTGAGGTGGTTTGATCGAGTAAGTAACGTAAGGGTAAGAGAGATGTGTGGAAATAAAAATAGCGTGGTTGAGAGAGCAGAAGAGGGTGTTTTGAAATGGTTTGGGCATATGGAGAGAATGAGTGAGGAAAGATTGACCAAGAGGATATATGTGTCGGAGGTGGAGGGAACGAGGAGAAGAGGGAGACCAAATTGGAGGTGGAAAGATGGAGTGAAAAAGATTTTGTGTGATCGGGGCCTGAACATGCAGGAGGGTTAAAGGAGGCCAAGGAATAGAGTGAATTGGATCGATGTGGTATACCGGAGTTGACGTGCTGTCAGTGGATTGAATCAAGGCATGTGAAGCGTCTGGGGTAAACCATGGAAAGCTGTGTAGGTATGTATATTTGCGTGTGTGGACGTATGTATATACATGTGTGTGGGGGTGGGTTGGGCCATTTCTTTCGTCTGTTCCCTTGCGCTACCTCGCAAACGCGGGAGATAGCGGCAAAAAAAAAGAAAAAAAAAAGACAAGGGAGCAAATGGGAACTTCAGTGAAGGTTCAAATGGGGAGGTGATAACAAGTACTGGTGATGTGAGAAGGGGATGGAGTTAGTATTTTGAAGGATTGTTGAATGTGTTTGATGATAGAGTGGCAGATATAGGGTGTTTTGTTCGAGATGGTGTGCAACGTGAGAGGGGTGGGAAAATGATTTGGTAAACAGAGAAGAGGTAGTAAAAGCGTTGCGGAAGATGAAAGCCGTCAAGACAGCAGGTTTGGATTGTATTGCAGTGGAATTTATTAAAAAAGGGGGTGACTGTACTTTTGACTGGATGGTAAGGTTATTCGATGTATGTATGATTCATGGTGAGATGACTGACGATTGGCGGAATGCTTGCATAGTGACAATGTACACAGGCAAAGGGGATAAGAGTGGGTGCTCAAATTACAGAGGTATAGGTTTGTTGAGTACTCCTGGTAAATTATATGGGAGGGTATTGATTGAGAGGGTGATGGAATGTACAGAGCATCCGATTGGGGCAGAGCAGGGTGGTTTCAGAAGTGGTAGAGGATGTGTGGATCAGGTGTTTGCTTCGAAGAATGTATGTGAGAAGTACTTAGAAAAGCAAATGGATTTGTATGTAGCATTTAAGGACCTGGAGAAGGCATATGATAGAGTTGATAGAGATGATCTGTGGATGGT
>NC_092295.1:10177639-10217639 GCF_036320965.1 Panulirus ornatus
GTTTGAAATGGTTTGGTCACATGGAGAGAATGAGTTAGGAAAGATAGACAAAGAGGATATATGAGTTAGAGATGGAGGGAACGAGAAGTGGGAGATCAAATTGGAGGTGGAAAGATGGAGTGAAAAAGATTTTGTGTGATCGGAGGCTGTTTGATCGAGGAAGTAATAGAAGTGTAAGAGAGACGTTTCATAATAAAAAGAGTATGTTTGAGAGAATAGAAGAGGGTTTGAAATGGTTTGGTCAAATGGAGAGAATGAGTTAGGAAAGATAGACAAAGAGGATATATGTGTCAGAGGTGGATGGAACGAGAAGTGGGAGATCAAATGGAGGTGGAAAGATGGAGTGAAAAAGATTTTGTGTGATCGGAGGCTGAACATGCAGGAAGGTGAAAAGCGTGCAAGGAGTAGAGTGAATTGGAACGATATGGTATACCGGGGTCGACGTGCTGTCAATGGATTGAACCAGGGCATGTGAAGCGTCTGGAGTAAACCATGGAAAGTGTTTGGGGCCTGGATGTGGAAAGGGAGATGTGGTTTCGGTGCATTATTACATGACAGCTAGAGACTGAGTGTCAACGAATGGGGCCTTTGGTGTCTTTTCCTAGCGCTACCTCGCACATATGAGGGGCGAGGGGGTTGTTATTCCATGTGTGGCGAGGTGGCGATGGGAACAAATAAAAGGCAGACAGTATGAATTATGTACATGTGTATATATGTATATGTCTGTGTGTATATATGTATGTGTACATTGAGATGTATAGTTATGTATATTTGCGTGTGTGGACGTGTATGTATATACATGTGTATGTGGGCGGGTTGGGTCATTCTTTCGTCTGTTTCCTTGCGCTACCTCGCTAACGCGGGAGACAGAGACAAAGCAAAATAGATATATATATATATATATATATATATATATATATATATATATATATATATATATATATATATATATATATATATATTTTTTTTTTTTTTTTTTTTTTTTTTTATACTTTGTAGCTGTCTCCCGCATCTGCGAGGTAGCGCAAGGAAACAGACGAAAGAAATGGCCCACCCCCCCCCCCCCCCATACACATGTACATACACACGTCCACACACGCAAATATACATACCTACACAGCTTTCCATGGTTTACCCCAGATGCTTCACATGCCTTGATTCAATCCACTGACAGCACGTCAACCCCTGTATACCACATCGCTCCAGTTCACTCTATTCCTTGCCCTCCTTTCACCCTCCTGCATGTTCAGGCCCCGATCACACAAAATCTTTTTCACTCCATCTTTCCACCTCCAATTTGGTCTCCCTCTTCTCCTCGTTCCCTCCACCTCCGACACGTATATCCTCTTGGTCAATCTTTCCTCACTCATTCTCTCCATGTGCCCAAACCATTTCAAAACACCCTCTTCTGCTCTCTCAACCACGCTCTTTTTATTTCCACACATCTCTCTTACCCTTACGTTACTTACTCGATCAAACCACCTCACACCACACATTGTCCTCAAACATCTCATTTCCAGCACATCCATCCTCCTGCGCACAACTCTATCCATAGCCCACGCCTCGCAACCATATAGCATTGTTGGAACCACTATTCCTTCAAACATACCCATTTTTGCTTTCCGAGATAATGTTCTCGACTTCCACACATTTTTCAAGGCTCCCAAAATTTTCGCCCCCTCCCCCACCCTATGATCCACTTCCGCTTCCATGGTTCCATCCGCTGACAGATCCACTCCCAGATATCTAAAACACTTCACTTCCTCCAGTTTTTCTCCATTCAAACTCACCTCCCAATTGACTTGACCCTCAACCCTACTGTACCTAATAACCTTGCTCTTATTCACATTTACTCTTAACTTTCTTCTTCCACACACTTTACCAAACTCAGTCACCAGCTTCTGCAGTTTCTCACATGAATCAGCCACCAGCGCTGTATCATCAGCGAACAACAACTGACTCACTTCCCAAGCTCTCTCATCCCCAACAGACTTCATACTTGCCCCTCTTTCCAGGACTCTTGCATTTACCTCCCTAACAACCCCATCCATAAACAAATTAAACAACCATGGAGACATCACACACCCCTGCCGCAAACCTACATTCACTGAGAACCAATCACTTTCCTCTCTTCCTACACGTACACATGCCTTACATCCTCGATAAAAACTTTTCACTGCTTCTAACAACTTGCCTCCCACACCATATATTCTTAATACCTTCCACAGAGCATCTCTATCAACTCTATCATATGCCTTCTCCAGATCCATAAATGCTACATACAAATCCATTTGCTTTTCTAAGTATTTCTCACATACATTCTTCAAAGCAAACACCTGATCCACACATCCTCTACCACTTCTGAAACCGCACTGCTCTTCCCCAATCTGATGCTCTGTACATGCCTTCACCCTCTCAATCAATACCCTCCCATATAATTTACCAGGAATACTCAACAAACTTATACCTCTGTAATTTGAGCACTCACTCTTATCCCCTTTGCCTTTGTACAATGGCACTATGCACGCATTCCGCCAATCCTCAGGCACCTCACCATGAGTCATACATACATTAAATAACCTTACCAACCAGTCAACAATACAGTCACCCCCTTTTTTAATAAATTCCACTGCAATACCATCCAATCCTGCTGCCTTGCCGGCTTTCATCTTCCGCAAAGCTTTTACTACCTCTTCTCTGTTTACCAAATCATTTTCCCTAACCCTCTCACTTTGCACACCACCTCGACCAAAACACCCTATATCTGCCACTCTGTCATCAGACACATTCAACAAACCTTCAAAATACTCATTCCATCTCCTTCTCACATCACCACTACTTGTTATCACCTCCCCATTTACGCCCTTCACTGAAGTTCCCATTTGCTCCCTTGTCTTACGCACCCTATTTACCTCCTTCCAGAACATCTTTTTATTCTCCCTAAAATTTACTGATAGTCTCTCACCCCAACTCTCATTTGCCCTTTTTTTCACCTCTTGCACCTTTCTCTTGACCTCCTGTCTCTTTCTTTTATACTTCTCCCACTCAATTGCATTTTTTCCCTGCAAAAATCGTCCAAATGCCTCTCTCTTCTCTTTCACTAATACTCTTACTTCTTCATCCCACCACTCATATATATATATATATATATATATATATATATATATATATATATATATATATATATATATATATATATATATATATGTATATATACATATACATACATACATACATATATGTATATATAAATATGTATATATATATATATATATATATATATATATATATATATATATATATATATATATATATATATAGAGAGAGAGAGAGAGAGAGAGAGAGAGAGAGAGAGAGAGAGAGAGAGAGAGAGAGAGAGAGATGCTCTGTGGAAGGTATTAAGAATATATGGTGTGGGAGGCAAGTTGTTAGAAGCAGTGAAAAGTTTTTATCGAGAATGTAAGGCATGTGTACGTGTGGGAAGAGAAGAAAGTGATTGGTTCTCAGTGAATGTAGGTTTGCGGCAGGGGTGTGTGATGTCCCCATGGTTGTTTAATTTGTTTATGGATGGGGTTGTTAGGGAGGTGAATGCAAGAGTTTTGGAAAGAGGGGCAAGTATGAAGTCTGTTGGGGGTGAGAGAGCTTGGGAAGTGAGTCAGCTGTTCTTCGCTGATGATACAGCGCTGGTGGCTGATTCATGTAAGAAACTGCAGAAGCTGGTGACTGAGTTTGGTAAAGTGTGTGAAAGAAGAAAGTTAAGAGTAAATGTGAATAAGAGCAAGGTTATTAGGTACAGTAGGTTTGAGGGTCAAGTCAATTGGGAGGTAAGTTTGAATGGAGAAAAACTGGAGGAAGTAAAGTGTTTTAGATATCGGGTTAGTGGGTCCGGCAGTGGATGGAACAATGGAAGCGGAATTGGATCATAGGGTGGGGGAGGGGGCGAAAATCCTGGGAGCCTTGGAGAATGTGTGGAAGTCGAGAACATTATCTCGGAAAGCAAAATTGGGTATGTTTGAAGGAATAGTGCTTCCAACAATGTTATATGGTTGCGAGGCGTGGGCTATGGATACAGTTTTGCGCAGGAGGATGGATGTGCTGGAAATGAGATGTTTGAGGACAATGTGTGGTGTGAGGTGATTTGATCGAGTAAGTAACATAAGGGTAAGAGAGATGTGTGGATATAAAAAGAGCGTGGTTGAGAGAGCAGAAGAGGGTGTTTTGAAATGGTTTGGGCACATGGAGAGAATGAGTGAGGAAAGATTGACCAAGAGGATATATGTGTCGGAGGTGGAGGGAACGAGAAGTGGGAGACCAAATTGGAGGTGGAAAGATGGAGTGAAAAAGATTTTGTGTGATCGGGTCCTGAACATGCAGGAGGATGAAAGGAGGGCAAAGAATAGAGTGAATTCGATCGATGTGGTATACCGGGGTTGACGTGCTATCAGTGGATTGAATCAGGGCATGTGAACCGTCTGGGGTAAACCATGGAAAGCTGTGTAGGTACGTATATTTGCGTGTGTGGACGTATGTATATCTATGTGTATGGGGGTGTGTTGGGCCATTTCTTTCGTCTGTTTCCTTGCGCTACCTCGCAAACGCGGGAGACAGCGACAAAGTATAAAAGAAAAAAAAATATATATATATATATATATATATATTTATATATATATATATATAAAGTTTTTATCGAGGATGTAAGGCATGTGTACGTGTAGGAAGAGAGGAAAGTGATTGGTTCTCAGTGAATGTAGGTTTGCGGCAGGGGTGTGTGATGTCTCCATGGTTGTTTAATTTGTTTATGGATGGGGTTGTAAGGGAGGTAAATGCAAGAGTCCTGGAAAGAGGGGCAAGTATGAAGTCTGTTGGGGATGAGAGAGCTTGGGAAGTGAGTCAGTTGTTGTTCGCTGATGATACAGCGCTGGTGGCTGATTCATGTGAGAAACTGCAGAAGCTGGTGACTGAGTTTGGTAAAGTGTGTGGAAGAAGAAAGTTGAGAGTAAATGTGAATAAGAGCAAGGTTATTAGGTACAGTAGGGGTGAGGGTCAAGTCAATTGGGAGGTGAGTTTGAATGGAGAAAAACTGGAGGAAGTGAAGTGTTTTAGATATCTGGGAGTGGATCTGTCAGCGGATGGAACCATGGAAGCGGAAGTGGATCATAGGGTGGACGAGGGGGCGAAAATTTTGGGAGCCTTGAAAAATGTGTGGAAGTCGAGAACATTATCTCGGAAAGCAAAAATGGGTATGTTTGAGGGAATAGTGGTTCCAACAATGTTGTATGGTTGCGAGGCGTGGGCTATGGATAGATTTGTGCGTAGGAGGATGGATGTGCTGGAAATGAGATGTTTGAGGACAATGTGTGGTGTGAGGTGGTTTGATCGAGTAAGTAACGTAAGGGTAAGAGAGATGTGTGGAAATAAAAAGAGCGTGGTTGAGAGAGCAGAAGAGGGTGTTTTGAAATGGTTTGGGCACATGGAGAGAATGAGTGAGGAGAGATTGACCAAGAGGATATATGTGTCGGAGGTGGAGGGAACGAGGAGAAGAGGGAGACCAAATTGGAGGTGGAAAGATGGAGTGAAAAAGATTTTGTGTGATCGGGGCCTGAACATGCAGGAGGGTGAAAGGAGGGCAAGAAATAGAGTGAATTGGAGTCATGTGGTATACAGGGGTTGACGTGTTGTCAGTGGATTGAAGCAAGGCATGTGAAGCGTCTGGGGTAAAACATGGAAAGCTGTGTAGGTATGTATATTTGCGTGTGTGGACGTGTATATGTACATGTGTATGGGGGGGGGTTGGGCCATTTCTTTCGTCTGTTTCCTTGCGCTACCTCGCAAACGCGGGAGACAGCGACAAAGTATAAAAAAAAAAAAAAAAAAAAAAATATATATATATATATGTATATATATATATATATATATATATATATATATATATATATGAATTTTCTTTTTTTGTCGCTGTGTCCCGCGTTTGCGAAGTAGCGCAAGGAAAACAGAAGAAAGAAATGGCCCAACCCACCCTCATACACATGTATATACATACACGTCCACACACGCAAATATACATACCTATACCTCTCACTGTACACATATATATACACACAGAGACACATACATATATACCCATTCACACAATTCACACTGTCTGCCTTTATTCATTCCCATCCCCCTCCCCCTCATGTGTGCGAGGTAGCGCTAGGAAAAGACAACAATGACCCCATTCGTTCACACTCAGTCTCTAGCTGTCATGCAATAATGCCCGAAACCACAGCTCCCTTTCCACATCCAGGCCCCACACAACTTTCCATGGTTTACCCCAGACGCTTCACATGCCCTGATTCAATCCACTGACAGCACGTCAACCCCGGTATACCACATCGATCCAATTCACTCTATTCCTTGCCCGCCTTTCACCTTCCTTAATGTTCAGGCCTCGATCACTCAAAATCTTTTTCACTCCATCTTTCCACTTCCAATTTGGTCTCCCACTTCTCCTCGTTCCCTCCACCTCCGACACATATATCCTCTTGGTCAATCTTTCCTCACTCATTCTATCGATGTGCTCAAACCATTTCAAAACACCCTCAACTGCTCTCTCAACCACGCTCTTTTTATTTCCACACATCTACCTTACCCTTATATTACTTACTCGATCAAACCACCTCACACCACATATTGTCCTCAAACATATCATATCCAGCACATCCACCCTACAGGCACAACTATATCCATAGCCTACGCCTCGCGACCATACAACATTGTTGGAACCACTATTCCTTCAAACATACCCATTTTTGCTTTCCGAGATAATGTTCTCGACTTCCACACATTCTCCAAGCCCCCAGAATTTTCGCCCCGTCCCCCACCCTATGATTCACTTCCGCTTCCATGGTTCCATCCGCTGCCAGATCCACTCCCAGATATCTAAAACACTTTACTTCCTCCAGTTTTTCCCCATTCAAACTTACATCCCAATTGACTTGACCCTCAACCCTACTGTACCTAACAACCTTGCTCTTATTCACATTTACGCTTAACTTCCTTCTTTCACACACTTTACCAAACTCAGTCACCAGCTTCTGCAGTTTCTCACATGAATCAGCCACCAGCGATGTATCATCAGCGAACAACATCTGACTCACTTCCCAAGCTCTCTCATCCACAACAGACTTCATACTTACCCCTCTTTCCAAAACTCTTGCATTCACCTCCCAAACAACCCCATCCATAAACAAATTAAACAACCATGGAGACATCACACACCCCTGCCCAAAACTTACATGTATATATAGGTTATTTAATGTATGTATGTCTCATGGTGAGGTGCCTGAGGATTGGCGGAATGCGTGCATAGTGCTATTGTACAAAGGCAAAGGGGATAAGAGTGAGTGTTCAGATTACAGAGGTATAAGTTTGTTGAGTATTCCTGGCAAATTATATGGGAGGGTATTGATTGAGAGGGTGAAGGCATGTACAGAGCATCAGATTGGGGAAGAGCAGTGTGGTTTCAGAAGTGTTAGAGGATGTGTGGATCAGGTGTTTGCTTTGAAGAATGTATGTGAGAAATACTTAGAAAAGCAAATGGATTTGTATGTAGCATTTATGGATCTGGAGAAGGCATATGATAGAGTTGATAGAGATGCTCTGTGGAAGGTATTAAGAATATATGGTGTGGGAGGCAAGTTGTTAGAAGCAGTGAAAAGTTTTTATCGAGGATGTAAGGCATGTGTACGTGTAGGAAGAGAGGAAAGTGATTGGTTCTCAGTGAATGTAGGTTTGCGGCAGGGGTGTGTGATGTCTCCATGGTTGTTTAATTTGTTTATGGATGGGGTTGTTAGGGAGGTGAATGCAATAGTTTTGGAAAGAGGTGCAAGTATGAAGTCTGTTGGGGATGAGAGAGCTTGGGAAGTGAGTCAGTTGTTGTTCGCTGATGATACAGCGCTGGTGGCTGATTCATGTGAGAAACTGCAGAAGCTGGTGACTGAGTTTGGTAAAGTGTGTGAAAGAATAAAGTTAAGAGTAAATGTGAATAAGAGCAAGGTTATTAGGTACAGTAGGGTTGAGGGTCAAGTCAGTTGGGAGGTGAGTTTGAATGGAGAAAAACTGGAGGAAGTGAAGTGCTTTAGATATCTGGGAGTGGATCTGGCAGCGGATGGAACCATGGAAGCGGAAGTGGATCATAGGGTGGGGGAGGGGGCGAAAATTTTGGGAGCCTTGAAGAATGTGTGGAAGTCGAGAACATTATATCGGAAAGCAAAAATGGGCATGTTTGAAGGAATAGTGGTTCCAACAATGTTGTATGTTTGCGAGGCGTGGGCTATGGATAGAGTTGTGCGCAGGAGGATGGATGTGCTGGAAATGAGATGTTTGAGGACAATGTGTGGTGTGAGGTGGTTTGATCGAGTAAGTAACGTAAGGGTAAGAGAGATGTGTGGAAATAAAAAGAGCGTGGTTGAGAGAGCAGAAGAGGGTGTTTTGAAATGGTTTGGGCACATGGAGAGAATGAGTGAGGAAAGATTGACCAAGAGGATATATGTGTCGGAGGTGGAGGGAACGAGGAGAAGAGGGAGACCAAATTGGAGGTGGAATGATGGAGTGAAAAAGATTTTTTGTGATCGGGGCCTGAACTTGCAGGAGGGTGAAAGGAGGGCAAGGAATAGAGTGAATTGGAGCGATGTGGTATACCGGGGTTGACGTGCTGTCAGTGGATTGAAGCAGGGCATGTGAAGCGTCTGAGGTAAACCATAGAAAGCTGTGTAGGTATTGTATATTTGCGTGTGTGGACGTATGTATATACATGTGTATGGGGGGGGGGGGGTTGGGCCATTTCTTTCGTCTGTTTCCTTGCGCTACCTCGCAAACGCGGGAGACAGCGACAAAGTATAATAAAATAAGAAAAAAAAATATATATATATATATATATATATATATATATATATATATATATATATATATATATATATATATATATATATATATATATATATATATATATATATATATATATATATATATATTCCAATGATTTCGCGGGGAAAATGATACACGATAACTTTCCAAGTGCACTTTCGTGTAATAATCACATCATCAGGGGAGATGCCAGACTGAAATATATCATTCTTAGATACACAACGAAGAGACGTAGGTAAGACTTCATTTGGTAAAAATGTGACCGTCCGAATGTATTTCGGGTGCGTCGAAGACTGACAATAAGCGTATCATAAACTTATCATGTGGATAAGCAGTTGAATTGGTTATAAATTTTATGAGCCATAAACCCCTCCAATTTGCATAGACCTTCACTAACATTAGAATTACAATTTTTTGTGTATTTGATAACAGAAGATTCAGTGATATTTTACACGTTACTGGGGTTAGAGTTAATTACTAAGCTGGCATTACTACAGTCAATTCAATTATCATAGTTTTTATCGTGATGAAACAAGGCATTTGATTCTTGTCATGTTCTTAATAAGACGAATACAAAGACAGGGTAGAAAACTTATTCCTGTTTTGAGAACTTAGACTTATGAAGAAAGGCAAAGATTTCCTCTAAAGAATCATATACTTCATGATTACCAAATGCAGGCTTTCAAAGTTTCTATAAAATTCAGCATCTCGAAGCAAACTGATCTTTTTCGAATGCAAGAAAATCCAGATACTATAACATATGGCATAAAACTTAAATCTAAGAGATGCGACAGTGACTTGGGGAAAATATCATTTAAGCATATTCCTTGGTCACTAGGACAGGTCACAGTTAAACGTTGTTGATGCAAATTTATCGGATATTTTAAAAAACAGATTAGACATATATCATTTTAGGTATCTATTGAATGAACATAAGAGGAAAAAAAGATCATATACCTTTGTTCATTTTACACATTTCAGACCCAAAGATTATACAGTAGTACAGTAAAATGTGGGATTGTGCATTAAGATTTTACATTATGATTTTTCTCATTCCATTGTGCAGACTTACCTCAGAGATGCTTGTTTTTTCTACCATTCTCTCTCTTCTTAGCTGTTGTTACTGGAGAGTGTGGAGTGTGGGAAGAGAGCCTCCTTCCCGTTCTTTCATTGTCTCAACTACTTAAAACAGAGAGAAATAGAGTCCAAAAACAGACAACTTAGGCAAGGGCTAACGGACCCACTAATGCCAATCTTTTCCAAGTGCTTTAACTTTTAACTAGTTTCTTTCCACAAGTCATTGTTTACGCTATATTACAAAAAGTAATAAAGGCAAATTTTAGGGTATTAACAATTTCAGACTGAATAACCTTTTCATTTGAACATAATAATGGAAACATTGTTAAGCTAATAATGGATGATGGCTGATCGGAAAGAACGCCGGGAGTCGCATTACCTCCAGCTGCCACCCCTGGATCAATATGGCAATATATAGTAATCCTTCTGTCGTATAAGAAATCAAATTTTACTCGAGTGGCGCGTTGACCACCGTTACCTTACATCTTCAGGGACGAGAGAGACCTACAGATTTTTCTGTACCTCTAGAGTAAAACTTTGACCAATGAGGAAATATTCCCGCCATTTCGTTCATGGACTGTACAAAAGTGAGAAAAATTTTTTTGCTGCTAATGCACAACCCATAAACTCAACACCTACCACCTACTGCACACTGTCGGCGATCGGGATGGGAGTCTCGAAAAGCTCATAGAACAAGCCTACCTGTGTGAGAACCCGTGCGTTATGTCTTCAAAAAAGTCTGCCTGAAGTTTATCAAACATTGTATCAGTAGAAGTTTGTTTCGTAAGTGGCTTTTAAAAAGACTTAAAAAATCAGGTTCTTCAAGAATCCTGCAAAACTTATCACTTTACATGGGATGTAATAAGTTCTACAAACTCCGTACTGGCTCTTGCAAATTTCTTAAGCTCTTCTGTGTTTTCAAGACTGAGTCGTTTCATGTTGCCTGTAATGTTAGGCTCCTATGCAAAAGCAACCCAGAAGAAAGTTGAGTTCCGGAGAGGTTGTGGTGAATTTCCGTTCCTTCGAGGCTTCTTTAGCGAGTCGGGGAAAATTCTTGGGAAATTTGGGTTAATGGGATCTGGGACAGAATCCTGACTAATCAAGAGTTTTAACTTGATATCTAAGGGTGGATATTGAATAGCTTAGTGAAGTAAAACTTTCAGTTAGGGATTAACTTGCCTTATTGAAAAGCGCAGTTTGTTAAAAAAGGAGTGGTTAAGAGGTGATTATTAACGTTTCTTGCGCGCGTTCATCTGCCTGAACTTTTTAACGACACTTTCAGATTTACTTCATCTTGATGCGGGCAGAGAGAATCCAGTTCAAGGATTTTCTACCATTAGACTGAAAACCTGATTTTTGCAACACCCTAAAAACAAAGATGAAAAAAGTCAAATTTGAGAACTTTATTTGAAAAATTCTTCATATATTAATCTAAGTCAAATAATATTTTTCTGATCTTACATCACCGAGTCAGTGGGAGGAGCTAAATTTGTTCCATTCTATGAATTCAGTCTCAATCACAGCAGCGTTTCTTTACTCTTTTTCCCTTGGATTTTTTCTTAACTTCTTCACACTTTTCAAAAACGATCTTTTGAGTCCTCTTTTATGAATGAACTACACGTCGTTCGTCCAACTATATATCTTAAAAAGTGGTCGATAAACTAGATTCTTAATGGCAGTACTTGTCTGTGATATGTAAATTGATTCGTAAAGATTTGATAACGTCTTCATTAAAACCTGGAAATACGTTGAATTTGGATCATATCGGCAACCTCGTCCCCGACGCATGCGCAGAATGTCACAGCTGTAAACATTCATTTAGTGACCTATTTCACTTAAGCAGCACTGGAAAAAATGATAGAAAATCAGTCTTAACATTATGTTTGACACATTAAATGTGAACTAGAAAAATCAGCAAAATGATTGATAGGAATGTCGTGTGTTTTAGAAGGTGGGACGTCTCTCCAACGGACTGTCTCCAGTAATCAAACGCCGGGAAACGACATATGAAATTCACAAATCCTGTACTAGACGTAGACTATGGCATGCTCTAAAATCTGTCCAAAGTATGTGCAAAAACGGTTAGAAATCTCTAACTTTCATATGGCGTCTTGAATTATACATACGAAGAGAATATAAGATGTGATCACAAAAGTTATTGGTTTATAGGAATGTAATAAGTAAAGCTCCACGTATTAACTTGTAATGGAATTGGATGATATACTTCGCAGGTCAACGTCTGGGATCACGTGTTGAGCACGGACACAATTGCCGAGATTGCTGCTTGTGAGGCCGACCCTCAGGGTAACTACGTCTCCTGGGAGGGCGGGTGGAAGCTCTCCAACCTCACAGAGTACCACGTCCCTCTCAAGTACTTCTGCCAGAAGACTACAGACTCTACCTACTTTTGGTTCCCGAAGACGACACAAGCCTTTGGATTCTACATCTGCGAGGCCCTAGGCACTCACCTGCCCCTCCCGACTACCATGGACGAGGTGGATAAATTGCATGAGCTCTCTGCCCAGGCTTGGCCCAACGAACCTGTCATATGCAGAAGTAGATTTTGGGCTTCCATTATTGACATCTATGACCAAGGCACCTGGGTTACTCACTACGATAATGCTATCGCTCCTACTCCTGCCTGGTATGACGGAGAGCCCAATGGTATCTTCTACGAGGACTGCGCGCAGATTAAACCTGACGGTGTAGCAGATATTAACTGCTTCACCAACCTTAAGTGTGCTGTATGTGAATTTCCTGAGTTGCAGATCTTCTCTCTCCTCGGGACCTGCGAACTGGAGCTCCGAAACATCTATTTTATCGCCTACCAGGAAGACCTGGGAGGGCTTATTTTCAAGGGATACGGTGAGTACAACATCCGTAAAGAAGGAGAGGAATGGCTGTGGGTCAGCTTGTTGAAGAATGAGACCTTGGCTAGACTAGACGTCAGTGCTCCTCATGGTATGCCCATGGGTCGTCGAGATTGGCATCTTGAGACAACAGTGTGCAACCAGGTAGAAGGTACACGAAAGCTGGTCCTGACGCCGTGTTCGTCAGAGAGCTACAGTTGTGATGATGCCACTTGTATTCCCCTCGAAAATCGCTGTGACCTCAAGTACGACTGTCTTGACCGTAGCGACGAGGTTAACTGCGAACTAATCAGCAAGCCTGAAGACTACAAGAATGATCTGCCACCGAGACTCAGCAGTAAAAAAGAAGACCTACGTTTACCAGTAATACTTCACATTAGTATTGAGACCATCACTGTCTACACAACACAGATGACTATGCAAATGTCATACGAGATAGAGATGATCTGGTTCGACAACCGCCTCACGTTCCGCAACCTGAAGACGAACGATAGTCTGAACAAGGTGCCCTTCACTAGCATGATGGAGCTATGGTCGCCCACCGTCGGATTCATCAACACGGAGGGAAACCAGCACACGATGGTAGATTTAGAGACTTCGCTATACTTGCATCGGCTGCAACCACCTTCAGGCAGGGACAGTGGCGCCCCGGGGGAAGGTAACTTGTATTGTGCATGATCACAGGTTCCTCAGTTATAATATCTATAGAATTATGTGTAATAGAAGCCATGTGTTATGAGTTATATCAGTGGGAAACTGTTTCCACAGTTACTAGATCTCCCCATCTAAAACAAAGTGAACTGGTTATCCTTTGCGGGACACCTGAACGCTAAATGGCTATAAGGATTCGATGATTTTGATAATTCAAACGAAAATATTTGTTCTCTGAAGTGTATGGACTTCCGTGAAGTACCGTTTAGAGTTTTTGACTTCAACGAATTCACGGGCCGCCCAGTGTCGTTTCCGCATTTGCTCTAATCATGATCACAGAAGATGTCCATGATCCAGCTGTTCATCCTACCCCAGGGACTCTCGATATATATATATATATATATATATATATATATATATATATATATATATATATATATATATATATATATATATATATATATATATATTTATATTTATTATACTTTGTCGCTGTCTCCCGCGTTTGCGAGGTAGCGCAAGGAAACAGACGAAAGAAATGGCCCAACCCCCCCCCCCATTACACATGTATATACATACGTCCACACACGCAAATATACATACCTACACAGCTTTCCATGCCTTGGTTCAATCCACTGACAGCACGTCAACCCCGGTATACCACCTCGCTCCAATTCACTCTATTCCTTGCCCTCCTTTCACCCTCCTGTATGTTCAGGCCCCGATCACACAAAATCTTTTTCACTCCATCTTTCCACCTCCAATTTGGTCTCCCTCTTCTCCTTGTTCCCTCCACCTCCGACACATATATCCTCTTGGTCAATCTTTCCTCACTCATACTCTCCATGTGCCCAAACCACTTCAAAATACCCTCTTCTGCTCTCTCAACCACGCTCTTTTTATTTCCACACATCTCTCTTGCCCTTACGTTACTCACTCGATCAAACCACCTCACACCACACATTGTCCTCAAACATCTCATTTCCAGCACATCCATCCTCCTGCGCTCAACTCTATCCATAGCCCACGCCTCGCAACCATACAACATTGTTGGAACCACTATTCCTTCAAACATACCCATTTTTGCTTTCCGAGATAATGTTCTCGACTTCCACACATTCTTCAAGGCCCCCAGAATTTTCGCCCCCTCCCCCACCCTATGATCCACTTCCGCTTCCATGGTTCCATCCGCTGCCAGATCCACTCCCAGATATCTAAAACATATATATATATATATATATATATATATATATATATATATATATATATATATATATATATATATATATATATACATATATATATATATATATATATATATATATATATATATATATATATAAATATATATATATATATATATATATATATATATATATATATATATATATATATATATATATATATATATATATATATATATATATATATATATATATATATATATATATATCTTCTGTTTCCCATTTTAGAAAGTTAATACAAGGAGGGAAGGATTTCTGGCCCCCCGCTCCCGTCCCCTCTAGTCGCTTTCTACGACACGCGAGGAATACGTGGGAAGTATTCTTTCACCCCTATCCCCAGGGATAATATACATATATATATACACATACACATACACACACATACACATACATACGCACATACACACACACACACACACATACATATATATACATATGAAAAAGTAAGAAACAGTTTAGAAAACAAACTTTTAGCTTGAAATGAATGAACTATATCTATCACATTGTTCAGCAGTCACTATATGTAACACCATATCCACCATATTGTTCAACAGTCACTATCTTTTCCCACTATAATAAATTGTCATACTGTCAGTCGTCGAAATATTTTCACCATATTGTTTAGTACTCACTGTCCACCAATTTTCTTTCTTTTTCTTCACCAAACACCACATTGTATCACATCTATACATCTGTTCGCGTCACTGAACGATACATCATTTCTACTGTTCTGCGTCGGGTAGCAGCTGTTGACCATGCGCAGGAAGTTCACCAGGTTCTTCTCATGCAGAGGCTGGTAGGCGATCATCATGGTCCCCGCCTTCACTGCCTTCACTGCCTCTCAACTCCTAAGTTGCCAACTGGTTCACAGTAGTTCCGGAGCTTCGGTTCATTCGGTGCTTCGTGTACCAGACGCAGCTCTGAGTGTACCGCTCTCAAACAACCATTTTGCAAATCTAGCAGGTAAACCTGCAGGAACTCCACTGACTGCAGCTGGAAGAGACGCCCTTGTACTAGGTGTGCTACTAGAATTAGTACTGGAGATCCACCATGTTTAGTACAAATTATGATACCATTTAATGAAGTTGACAAATGAATGCCAAATGCTCCTCTTCTCAATTGACAGCTTGACACATTAGGCTCCGCTGCTACAACAGCGGTAGGTAAAGGCAAGAGTTTTGGAAAGAGGGGCAAGTATGAAGTCTGTTGGGGATGAGAGAGCTTGGGAAGTAAGTCAGTTGTTGTTCGCTGATGATACAGCGCTGGTGGCTGATTCATGTGAGAAACTGAAGAAGCTGGTGACGGAGTTTGGTAAAGTGTGTGGAAGAAGAAAGTTAAGAGTAAATGTGAATAAGAGCAAGGTTATTAGGTACAGTAGGGTTGAGGGTCAAGTCAATTGGGAGGTGAGTTTGAATGGAGAAAAACTGGAGGAAGTGAAGTTTTTAGATATCTGGGAGTGGATCTGGCAGCGGATGGAACCATGGAAGCAGAATTGGACCATAGGGTGGGGGAGGGGGCGAAAATTCTGGGAGCCTTGAAGAATGTGTGGAAGTCGAGAACATTATCTCGGAAAGCAAAAATGGGTATGTTTGAAGGAATAGTGGTTCCAACAATGTTGTATGGTTGCGAGGCGTGGGCTATGGATAGAGTTGTGCGCAGGAGGATGGATGTGCTGGAAATGAGATGTCTGAGGACAATGTGTGGTGTGAGGTGGTTTGATCGAGTAAGTAACGTAAGGGTGAGAGAGATGTGTGGAAATAAAAAGAGCGTGGTTGGGAGAGCAGAAGAGGGTGTTTTGAAATGGTTTGGGCACATGGAGAGAATGAGTGAGGAAAGGTTGACCAAGAGGATATATGTGTCGGAGGTGGAGGGAACGAGGAGAAGAGGGAGACCAAATTGGAGGTGGAAAGATGGAGTGAAAAAGATTTTGTGTGATCGGGGCCTGAACTTGCAGGAGGGTGAAAGGAGGGCAAGGAATAGAGTGAATTGGATCAATGTGGTATACCGGGGTTGACGTGCTGTCAGTGGATTGAATCAGGGCATGTGAAGCGTCTTAGGTAAACCATGGAAAGCTGTGTAGGTATGTTTAGTTGCGTGTGTGGACGTATGTATATACATGTGTATGGGGGTGGGTTGGGCCATTTCTTTCGTCTGTTTCCTTGCGCTACCTCGCAAACGCGGGAGACAGCGAAAATGCACAAAGAAAAAAAAAAAAAAAAAAATATATATATATATATATATATATATATATATATATATATATATATATATATATATATATATATATATATATATATATATATATATATATATATATATATATATATATATATATATATATATAAATATATATATATATATATATATATATATATATATATATATATATATATATATATATATATATACATATATATATATATATATATATATATATATATATATATATATATATATATATATATATATATATATATATATATATATATATATATATATATATATATATATATATATATATATATATATATATGCACACCACCTCGACCAAAACACCCTATATCTGCCACTCTATCATCAAACACATTCAACAAACCTTCAAAATACTCACTCCATCCCATTCTCACATCACCACTCCTTGTTATCACCTCCCCATTTGCGCTATTCACTGAAGTTCCCATTTGCTCCCTTGTCTTACGCACTTTATTTACCTTCTATCAGAACATCTTTTTATTCTCCCTAAAATTTAATGATACTCTCTCACCCCAACTCTCATTTGCCCATTTTTCACCTCTTGCACCTTTCTCTTGACCTCCTGTCTCTTTCTTTTATACGTCTCCAACTCAATTGCATTTTTTCCCTACAAAAATCGTCCAAATGCCTCTCGCTTCTCTTTCACTAATACTCTTACTTCTTCATCCCACCACTCACTACCCTTTCTAATCAACCCACCTCCCACTCTTCTCATGCCACAAGCATCTTTTCCGCAATCCATCACTGATTCCCTAAATACATCCCATTCCTCCCCCACTTCCCTTACTTCCATTGTTCTCACCTTTGGTGTGCAAAGTGAGAATGTTAGGGAAAATGATTTGGTAAACAGAGAAGAGGTGGTAAAAACTTTGCGGAAGATGAAAGCCGGCAAGGCAGCGGGTTTGGATGGTATTGCAGTGGAATTTATTATAAAAGGGGGTGACTGTATTGTTGACTGGTTGGTAAGGTTATTTTATGTATGTATGACTCATGGTGAGGTGCCTGAGGATTGGCGGAATGCGTGCATAGTGCCATTGTACAAAGGCAAAGGGGATAACAGTGAGTGCTCAAATTACAGAGGTATAAGTTTGTTGAGTATTCCTAGTAAATTATATGGGAGGGTATTGATGAGAGGGTGAAGGCATGTACAGAGCATCAGATTGGGGAAGAGCAGTGTGGTTTCAGAAGTGGTAGAGGATGTGTGGATCAAGTGTTTGCTTTGAAGAATGTATGTGAGAAATACTTAGAAAAGCAAATGGATTTGTATGTAGCATTTATGGATCTGGAAAAGGCATATGATAGAGTTGATAGAGATGCTCTGTGGAAGGTATTAAGAATATATGGTGTGGGAGGCAAGTTGTTAGAAGCAGTGAAAAGTTTTTATCGAGGATGTAAGGCATGTGTACGTGTAGGAAGAGAGGAAAGTGATTGGTTCTCAGTGAATGTAGGTTTGCGGCAGGGGTGTGTGATGTCTCCATGGTTGTTTAATTTGTTTATGGATGGGGTTGTTAGGGAGGTAAATGCAAGAGTTTTGGAAAGAGGGGCAAGTATAAAGTCTGTTGGGGATGAGAGAGCTTGGGAAGTGAGTCAGTTGCTGTTCGCTGATGATACAGCGGTGGTGGCTGATTCATGTGAGAAACTGTAGAAGCTGGTGACTGAGTTTGGTAAAGTGTGTGAAAGAAGAAAGTTAAGAGTAAATGTGAATAAGAGCTAGGTTATTAGGTACAGTAGGGTTGAGGGTCAAGTCAATTGGGAGGTGAATTTGAATGGAGAAAAACTGGAGGAAGTGAAGTGTTTTAAATATCTGGGAGTGGATCTGGCAGCGGATGGAACCATGGAAGCGGAAGTGGATCATAGGGTGGTGAAGGGGGCGAAAATTCTGGGAGCCGTGAAGAATGTGTGGAAATCGAGAACATTATCTCGGAAAGCAAAAATGGGTATGTTTGAAGGAATAGTGGTTCCAACAATGTTGTATTGTTGCAAGGCGTGGGCTATGGATAGAGTTGCGCGAAGGAGGATGGATGTGCTGGAAATGAGATGTTTGAGGACAATGTGTGGTGTAAGGTGGTTTCATCGAGTAAGTAACGTAAGGGTAAGAGAGATGTGTGGAAATAAAAATAGCGTGGTTGAGAGAGCAGAAGAGGGTGTTTTGAAATGGTTTGGGCACATGGAGAGAATGAGTGAGGAAAGATTGACCAAGAGAATATATGTGTCGGAGGTGGAGGGAACGAGGAGAAGAGGGAGAACAAATTGGAGGTGGAAAGATGGAGTGAAAAAGATTTTGTGTGATCGGTTCCTGAGCATGCAGGAGGGTGAGAGGAGGGCAAGGAATAGAGTGAATTGGAGCGATGTGGTATACCGGGGTTGACGTGCTGTCAGTGGATTGAATCAGGGCATGTGAAGCGTCTGGGGTAAACCATGAAAAGCTGTGTAGGTATGTTTAGTTGCGTGTGTGGACGTATGTATATACATGTGTATGGGGGTGGGTTGGGCCATTTCTTTCGTCTGTTTCCTTGCGCTACCTCGCAAACGCGGGAGACAGCGAAAATGCACAAAAAAAAAAAATATATATATATATATATATATATATATATATATATATATATATATATATATATATATATATATATATATATATATATATATATATATATATATATATATATATATATATATATATATATATATGCACACCACCTCGACCAAAACACCCTATATCTGCCACTCTATCATCAAACACATTCAACAAACCTTCAAAATACTCACTCCATCCCATTCTCACATCACCACTCCTTGTTATAACCTCCCCATTTGCGCTATTCACTGAAGTTCCCATTTGCTCCCTTGTCTTACGCACTTTATTTACCTTCTTCCAGAACATCTTTTTATTCTCCCTAAAATTTAATGATACTCTCTCACCCCACCTCTCATTTGCCCATTTTTCACCTCTTGCACCTTTCTCTTGACCTCCTGTCTCTTTCTTTTATACGTCTCCAACTCAATTGCATTTTTTCCCTACAAAAATCGTCCAAATGCCTCTCGCTTCTCTTTCACTAATACTCTTACTTCTTCATCCCACCACTCACTACCCTTTCTAATCAACCCACCTCCCACTCTTCTCATGCCACAAGCATCTTTTCCGCAATCCATCACTGATTCCCTAAATACATCCCATTCCTCCCCCACTTCCCTTACTTCCATTGTTCTCACCTTTGGTGTGCAAAGTGAGAATGTTAGGGAAAATGATTTGGTAAACAGAGAAGAGGTGGTAAAAACTTTGCGGAAGATGAAAGCCGGCAAGGCAGCGGGTTTGGATGGTATTGCAGTGGAATTTATTATAAAAGGGGGTGACTGTATTGTTGACTGGTTGGTAAGGTTATTTTATGTATGTATGACTCATGGTGAGGTGCCTGAGGATTGGCGGAATGCGTGCGTAGTGCCATTGTACAAAGGCAAAGGGGATAACAGTGAGTGCTCAAATTACAGAGGTATAAGTTTGTTGAGTATTCCTAGTAAATTATATGGGAGGGTATTGATGAGAGGGTGAAGGCATGTACAGAGCATCAGATTGGGGAAGAGCAGTGTGGTTTCAGAAGTGGTAGAGGATGTGTGGATCAAGTGTTTGCTTTGAAGAATGTATGTGAGAAATACTTAGAAAAGCAAATGGATTTGTATGTAGCATTTATGGATCTGGAAAAGGCATATGATAGAGTTGATAGAGATGCTCTGTGGAAGGTATTAAGAATATATGGTGTGGGAGGCAAGTTGTTAGAAGCAGTGAAAAGTTTTTATCGAGGATGTAAGGCATGTGTACGTGTAGGAAGAGAGGAAAGTGATTGGTTCTCAGTGAATGTAGGTTTGCGGCAGGGGTGTGTGATGTCTCCATGGTTGTTTAATTTGTTTATGGATGGGGTTGTTAGGGAGGTGAATGCAAGAGTTTTGGAAAGAGGGGCAAGTATAAAGTCTGTTGGGGATGAGAGAGCTTGGGAAGTGAGTCAGTTGCTGTTCGCTGATGATACAGCGCTGGTGGCTGATTCATGTGAGAAACTGCAGAAGCTGGTGACTGAGTTTGGTAAAGTGTGTGAAAGAATAAAGTTAAGAGTAAATGTGAATAAGAGCAAGGTTATTAGGTACAGTAGGGTTGAGGGTCAAGTCAATTGGGAGGTGAATTTGAATGGAGAAAAACTGTAGGAAGTGAAGTGTTTTAGATATCTGGGAGTGGATCTGGCAGCGGATGGAACCATGGAAGCGGAAGTGGATCATAGGGTGGTAGAGGGGGCGAAAATTCTGGGAGCCGTGAAGAATGTGTGGAAGTCGAGAACATTATCTCGGAAAGCAAAAATGGGTATGTTTGAAGGAATAGTGGTTCCAACAATGTTGTATGGTTGCAAGGCGTGGGCTATGGATAGAGTTGCGCGAAGGAGGATGGATGTGCTGGAAATGAGATGTTTGAGGACAATGTGTGGTGTAAGGTGGTTTCATCGAGTAAGTAACGTAAGGGTAAGAGAGATGTGTGGAAATAAAAATAGCGTGGTTGAGAGAGCAGAAGAGGGTGTTTTGAAATGGTTTGGGCACATGGAGAGAATGAGTGAGGAAAGATTGACCAAGAGGATATATTTGTCGGAGGTGGAGGGAACGAGGAGAAGAGGGAGAACAAATTGGAGGTGGAAAGATGGAGTGAAAAAGATTTTGTGTGATCGGTTCCTGAACATGCAGGAGGGTGAGAGGAGGGCAAGGAATAGAGTGAATTGGAGCGATGTGGTATACCGGGGTTGACGTGCTGTCAGTGGATTGAATCAAGGCATGTGAAGCGTCTGGGGTAAACCATGGAAAGCTGTGTAGGTATGTATATTTGCGTGTGTGGACGTATGTATATACATGTGTATGGGGGTGGGTTGGGCCATTTCTTTCGTCTGTTTCCTTGCGCTACCTCGCAAACGCGGGAGACAGCGACAAAGCAAAAAAAAAAAAAAAATATATATATATATATATATATATATATATATATATATATATACATATATATATATATATATATATATATATATATATATATATATATATATATATATATATATATATATATATATATATATATATATATATATATATTCCTGTGAGTCCACGGGGAAAATGAAACACGATAAGTTCCCAAGTGCACCTTCGTGTAATAATCACTTCATCAGGTGAGACAGAATAGAGAAATATAAGTCAGTTGATATACATCGACGAAACGAAGCTAGGACGCCATTTGGTAAACATGCGATTGCCCAAATGGTTTCCTAGCTTCGTCTCTTCAACATATATCAATTTACATATTTCTCATGTAGTGGACACAGCAGCGATTGGAACAATGGGAGCGGAAGCGAGTCACAAGCTGGATGAAGGGGAGAAGGTTCTTGGAGCATTGAAGAAGTTTGAAAAGGGAGATCGTCATTTGTGAGGTTGGGAGGTGGGGAAAGGTCACGTTTGAAGGTACGAATGCCATAGACAAGGATATGCTTAGAAGAGTGGATGTGCTGCAAATGGAAAGCATGAGGAAAATATGTAGTGGGAGGAGGTTTGATCGAGTAAGTAATGATAGGTTAGAAAGAAGTGTAGTAATATGAAGAGTGTGGTTGAGAGAACTATGAGAAAACAGATGAAGAGAGGTTGACAAACAGTATATATGTGTCGAAAAATGAAGCAGAGAAGGAGAGTGAGATGATATTGGAGATGGGAGGATGGAGTGTAAAAAATGTTGAGTGACTGGGGCCTGAGCATGCAAGAGGATGAAAGGCGTGAAATAAAGTGAACTGGAACAATATGGTATACAGGGATCGACGTGCTATCAGTGAACTGAACCAGGTTATTTGGAGCTGCTGGGGAAACCATGAAAGGGTCCGTGAGGCCTGATTGTGGACTGGGGCTGTTGTTTCAGTGCATTGCACATAACAGCAAGAGAAAGAATGTGGCCTTTGTCTGTTCCTGGCGCTACCTTGCTAACAGCTGGGTTGACTGTGGACTGAATGCCGCAATATATGTGCTCAAACCTGGGCTGCCGGTCAATGCATTGCGATCAGAAACGCTAACAGCCATACGACGGACGTCCATAAATATGTTACTTTATTCTTGAGAGCTTCACCTTTCTCTTCAATGAATTAATTATACCAATAAGAGATTGTTCCTAGCTGAGGTAAACCACAAATATTATTCTCGTTTTGGAGTAATGTTTCTTGAGCATGACACACACCTCTGTACTGGTTTCCATCACCCTTCCCACACCAACAGTGGAGCTGTTCCCTGGAGAGGAGAACCCCGTCACCCTTACGAGGAAGTACAGCACCACCTTCGGCTGTGACTTCAACCTGGTGCTGTACCCGTTTGACGAGCAGCACTGTGATATGCACCTCCGGATGCTCTCAGCCTCCAAGACATATCTCACTTTTGACGAGATAATCACCTCTGCTGCCTATTATGGTTCTGAACTTCTGCTGGAGTACCAGGTTCGTGTGCAGATGTGTTCAAGCAGGTACTCGACCTACATTGTAATAAGTTTCAATTCAGTCTACGTATAACAATATTTTAAACCATTTTTCCATTTCTCTAGCTCCAGCAACCCAAACTCTTGTACGACAATAGTCAAGAGTTCAGTGAAATGAGGGTTAGGATACCGCTGACACGGCGAGCTGGTTATGCAATCCTGAACATCTATACACCCTCCCTGATCCTGCTAGTCATCAGCTACGTGAGCCTCTTCTTCCGGCCACATATCTTCGAGGTTCGGGTCATGACAACTTTGACTTCGCTGCTCGTGTTGGCTACACTCTTTACACAGGTGAAGAAGGCTGTATGTTATGGTGGAAGCCATGTGTGTCAGGCGCTGTTTCTACAGGCGTTAGACCACCGTGTTGATCCCTGAACAGAAAATATAACTAATTTTGGTCCAGACCAATCATCATTGCTAGTCTAGTCAAATGTATTAGCCAATCAGAATGTATGTGATTAGTTTCGTTTGTTTTGGGTGACTTTGGCTACTGTCCACTTCATCAACAAAGGTGAAAATCTCACTCAAACAGTTAGTACTGTGTGTATATATGGATAGCCACTTCCTCACACACGACCTCTCGTGCATGGATTGCCAGCACTTAAATACGATCTCCCATGTATGGATAGCTACTACCTTACATATGACCTCCATGTATGGATGGCCTCTACCTTACATACGACCTCTCATGTATGGATGACCCCTACCTTACATACGACCTCTAAAGTATTGATAGCAACCACTTTGTATACAACCTGTAATGTATCAGTGGCCACTACCTCCCATGTATTCTCACATACGACCACTTACGTATGGACAATGACTACCTTATATACAAATCACTGATGTATGGATGGCCACTACCTTACATACGACCACTCATGCACGGATGGTCACTACATTACATATAACCATCCATGTATCGATGGCCACTACCTTATATTCTACCTCTCATGTGTAGATGACTACTACCTGACGTAAGACCTTTTATGTATGGATGGTAATCATATTACATGGTAAATCCTGCTTTCGTATTGCCACAGATTAAGAAAAACTGATCTAGATATACAGTAGCGTACATATGAGGTATGCACAGTGAACTGCAGTCTTGTATACAGTGCCCTTTTTCTATGTTAGAGGCTTCTAACATAACCGTTAAGCTCCTTAGGGTTTCTTTTGCTATTTTCATCAATATACACTTCATGATGACGTTTTCTTTGTTACCTATGAAAATCTATATACCTTATTTTTCATGTTGGTTTTTAGATTATCTGTGTTTCTTCAGAGCCACTTTCTTAGTCAACAGGCACTATTTCGTTTCACCGTCTACCTCCCTGGTTTCGGTTTAGAAATAAACCGTCTACTACACACTGGTACGTATGTTGCCTTTGATGCTAAGATTTTTTTGGGAAGCTTTTTCAAGCTACGTTCCTGTCATTTTCGTTGACTATATCATTCGAGGTTTGCCTGTTAAGAACAAAGCGAAGATCATAAACATTTGCTCGTTTACGATGGAAAGATTTTCGCGGCTGTCATTTTGATTAATATTCCGTGCAGTATTGAAAGCAATCTTAAAAGTGATTTGGGGGTGATGACTTGTACCCAACGTTTTTCCACCTTCAACATTACTAATGAGACTCTCATTTGTAGTGAGGACTAAAGTTAATATATTCTCGTCATGAGTAGGTTTCTCGAGTAATTAGAATAGGGAATTATCAAGCAACTTCAGTATCTTAAAATCTGAAACTGTAATAGAATCTTGTTCAATATAGATTTCTTCTATCTGATCATAAGATTCTTCGTCTGCCTATAGTGCACGTACGTCGGGTCTATAAACTGATCCTACCGTTATCTTGTTATGTTGTTTATCTTTGCCTTCTACAAAATTGAAGTCGGCATTGCTACAACAGTTGGTTTCTACAGATTGTATCCTGGAGCTGTGTATTCAGCATGGACGTCTTCATTGCTGGTATCTAACCAAGATTCGGAAATGGCAATTATATCATCCTTCTAACGCTGTTGATACTAACTCTCAGACTTTAGTTTTATACTCCGAACGTTAATATAAGATTGTCTTGACGAAACTGAGAGCTATCTGGAAAGGTAATTACAAGGTGGATGTGTCTGCTCCACATGGGCTGCAATTTTTTCTTCTTTTTACAAAAACGTACGTGTAGACTCGCCGAGGAGCCTACCAAAACGCACAGCTCCCAGGTAATTCAGATGAAGTTCGTCCTTCATAAACTTATAATACCACATGTCGAAATGCCGCCACAAGTTTATGAACTCAACTCCTCCCTGAAAACAGATATTCACTAATCTATTGTTGAGATTGAACGCCTTACAAAAGAAGGCGTTCCCAGCAACGATCCTTTGTAGAACTCCTGAAATGATATTATTAGTTCTATTTCGAAAACGTCGATTAAGGCAGACGATATTTCTCCAACAGCTCCTCCGATCTCATCTTCGGTACATCGTTAGCACCTTCATGACAAACAGCATATGTATCATCATCAGTGCCATCACAAGCCTCGTCTGCACCGTCGGCAACATCATCTATCCTGGCACCTTGAAAACAAACAGTCTACGACGTAAAGGGTTTTTGGCACAGAATTCCATTAGCTGGATCATAAAGTCACCTACAAGCCTTACTTCGCCGTGTTCGTTATTGTCGACATCAACCAAAATCTGAAACGGATTTTTGTAAATATTGGCATCAAAGTTGAAAGGGTCAGTTTTCCCTGGTGAGGGAAGTATAATTTTGGGTTGTTTGAACGCCCACTACGCTACTGTCCGAAGCTAATGACTCACTCCCTGGTTCTTTTGGTCTATCCACAACAGGGGATGTGTTGATCTGCTTATATGTACGCACAACATGGGATGTTGATCTACTTATGTGTACTCGTAACAGGGCAAGTGTTAGTCTGTTCATGTATACTCACCAACGGAAATGTGTTGGTCTAGTCGTGTATACTCAGCAAATGGGATATCTAAGTTTACTTGAGTCTCCTCGACTGTTTTCTTGGTTAACAATCGATCACAGACATAATATCTTACACCTCTCCACTTCTATAACTAATGCACGCCTATTTCCCCATAGTATGGTATATAGTTATTGTTCTCTTCATTTTCTCTTCCTCAGTAATTTCACTTTCATCTCAGTATGTGTCGCAACCCTTTTACGTCTTCTTTTATTCCCCTTTTGACATTATAGTCTCATTTCTATTTCATCATTTCTGTCCCCGATCCTTACATCTTGTGCTTCAGATTGTCCTCTTCCCTCATTTTCTGTGCCCGTGTCTTTTTCCTCACTTTCTCTCAATGCCATCCCTTTTCCTGTGAAATCACATCACTTCCTCATCCTTATTTCTCACCATCACTTCATTTTGTCGTACTTCCTGTGCTTCAAGACAAATTATCTCAATCACATTATGATAATGATTAACAATATGAAATCATTAGCGACACAGATAATCTATTTCGACTAAGTATCTTTTCGGAAGGCGGTATTCTAAAAGCCACCAGTTATCAAGAACAGGAACTCAAGATGAAGACAGTCTTACACAGTTCTTACAAATGTACAAACAGCGCATGTGTGTGTCTGTATTTCAAGTGTTTGCTGGTGTCGTATGTAACTGAGAAGGGAAGTTCCCAGCTTATATTGCCAACTTTGTGGAACAATCGGTTTTACTGCTTACTGTTTCCTGAATATTGTATATACGGGAATGGTTACTCTGATCTACTCTACTCTAATCTACTCTATTCTACTCTATACTGGGCACGCGCGCTGAGATAATTTATTTTTTTGTGTGTGTGTTGTGTGTGTGTGTATGGCACCCGAATTCGCAAGGGAGAAAATGAGATAGGTTATACCTACTACTTGACTATACATAAATCCAAAATCTCCCCACTGCAATAACGCTGGACTGAGGAAAATTATGCAACAAAAGAGCATGATTTGTTTGAGCTCTGAAAATGTTAATGGGAGAGAGTGTGAAAATCTCTACATCTATAGAGAACACTTTCCTAAGATTGATATCACAGGTTCATATGCAGTATCATATCACACTGTAACCATGACTATATTTCTTTAGTGAAACCTTAAGATTTTAGTACAAAAAACATATGTTTTAACATACACATCCGAATGTCATGCAAGTAAAGACACACAGTACATCGCTCATCCTTCTGTATCATCGCTCAGGAAACTGCAGCTCATCGTCACCAGCTTCCCTTTCTCTGCTGTGCTGATATTCGCCTAGCTGATAGGATGATGACGTCATTAGCATTTGAGCCAAAATAAACTTAATGATGATATCATAATGACGTCAGTAACCAGACACCCTTTCCTAAATCCGCTGAATTTATCAGACCACTCGAGCTTTAACCCAAGACTGAAGAGCAAAGACATATGTTGTTATCCAGTGACGTTCATACGTGTCGAGTGTACGTGGCAAACGTCACCTTACGTGATGACCAGGACATTCAGTGGCCAATCCTAGCTAAGGAGACTGTTGGTATAGTATCAATTAAGAAAACGAGTTGTTTTCTTATCATCTTAAATCTTTTATTTTTCTCGAGACTGCTGACCTTAAGATAAATGCAAAAAAAAAAAAAAAAGATTTAGATGTTCAATGACAACTTTGTCCGACGTCTGCATAACAAGAGCTTTTCTGAATTAATGATCACAAAGTTGGGTTCAAGAGCAGACCACAGTTTACACATTGTTACACATGTTTACACATTGTTGATTGTATTCCCAGCTTGTATCAGACAAGATATGTAAGAATGGTGGTGAGGCAGGTAGAGTTTTGCACATTAAGGCGACCGGATTACCTGTACCTTATGCCTCGAAAGTATTGTTGCACATATTTCTGGTATTCTGAGACATTATGAAGCAAAACGTGTTTGGTGTTTCTTGTTTATGAAAGATACTTTTTCTTTTTTCACAATGTACTGAAGATTTCGTGCTACTGGGCTCCACCTGCTTGAGGTTACAACACGAGTGAAAATTCATCTTTGGCTAGGCTGTTTCACTGAAATACAATCTGGTCAGGGCACCTTTTACTTCAGAGGAGACAGTATTTCCAAGCTACTGGAAGTAGCTCGGTCTAGGACTGAAGGAGCCTTTGGAAAGATCCGGGGTAATACTAAGGCTCCTTCATTGTAACTGATCCTGGGATTTCTTTGAAGGTTTTACTAATAGAAAAATGATACTGTGGCGAAAATCCAGCTCGAACTGTCCACGAGAGTGCAATAGCTTTGGTTAACAATGGATATGGTCAGCAAGAAGATGATATGCATCCCAATGAAATTACAAACAGAATCAGGGTTGCTCGATTGTAAATAGTTGTTCACGTCTGTTCACCAAAGCTTAAATTTACAACAGTAGTTGTGTGTGCTGTTTCTCAGCCACGGGAATGCAATAGGCAGGATATGTGTCAGGGTTTAGCCACGTTCATAGACTTAAGTAGATTCGGGATATGGTTGATCTGAAACTCCAACTGTTTTCTGTGACAGTGATGCGTTCAACTATTTTGCCACAATTGCTATGACAGGTGTGTTCTATATCAATTACATCATCGACTACAGCGGGAGATTTTGCTTGCCTGCATGTGAATGTCTTGATGTCTGAGTCTGGGAATAGGCTAGGTAAAGTTCTATACATGTGACCCATTTCATAACAAGTGGGGTGCACCACAACAAAGGTAGCCACTCGGATCTCTGCACGGCTGATGGCATCCGAAACTTTAAGGGGCACCTTGAACATCTGCGATATCTCCAAACATACACGTTACATAATCAGAGGCCCATCTTCTTTAGAGGTACTAAGATTTTCTTATGGCTGACTTGTATGTGCTTTTACCATATTGTTATGTACAATAAAAATTGTGACAAATACGAGGATATTTAGAATGTAATGACAAATATAATCAAGTGAGGACACATAGGTTACCCACTCCTTGTTACTGACCTTGTTGTATCCTTCTGAAGATCTCTCCACTGTTTTGTTCTTCTTGCATTCCATGTGACTCCTTAGCAACACATCCTTGGCTGCGGAGAATTGGTGGAGTCTGAACCTTTCCATCCCTCGCTAACCAGCTTTTAATTCAATATCTGCCAATCATTCCAACCACTGATATCGGTCTTTTGCGTTCGGTATGGTGCTCTAACGGTAATCGTTCATCTAGTTCTATAGCTTGCATGTACTTCTACACATGCGGAAAGTAGCGCCCGTTGCGTCAAAACAATCCAGGGCCTAGTGTGCGTTTGAATGGAATGGTTAATGAGTAAGTAATAACTGTTAACGCTTCAGATGACAAGGATATTAAGAAACATATTTTCATTTCTGGCAGGATGCTTAAGCAGTTTTACTTCATTGCACATTTCATACTCTGATCTTTTATATTATTTCAGTTAGTTATTCCAGATATATTCCAACGAATCACAATTATTCAGACTTACATTAAGAAGTCCCATATCATAAATATAATTCCAAACTACGATATTCCTTCGAAACTATGCTAAAAACATACACACTTATGCTACAACGGTAACACTGCCTCCACCACCAGGTCTCCGCGTCGCTGCCCAAGACGTCGTACTTCAAGATGGTGGATGTGTGGCTCCTCTTCTGCATCGTAATGAGCTTCATCATCATCATCTTCCACGCCATCATCGACAACTCTTTAGGGGACGCCATACCTGGCTGTGGCTGCCTCCTCGCTCCCAGTACCAACCAAAGTGCTTCCCCTCTCCCCAGGCAGCCCTACCTTCAGCACCAGGAGCTACGGAACCATCAATAACACCACCAAAAGGCTCATTAATGTCTCCCGCTTAAGCCTCATCGTCCTCGTTATCCTCTTCAACTTAATCTATTGGTCGTTTATCTTTGGTTGATCTAAATTTTGTATGACTCATGTTTTGTCTACTGGAAGTTATCCATCCAATAAGTAGATTGTGTCACTGTCGATCTTGGATTCCAATGAACGAGTTGTGATGAAATGTTCGACTTAACTTGATCAAGATCCTTTCTTTATTTATTGTAATTTTAGGATTTTCTGCTGCAGAATCTTACTTTTTCTGCTGAATTCAATTCCTGTCATTAAACTTTCCTTTTCTCCACTTACCTCCTCTCCGTCACGAGAATTTTTCTCGGATGTTACTCTTTGGTTCTGGCGCTGGCTACACATGTTGAGGTTATTATCATGCTTTATAAGTCGTTTGGTTTGCGTGGTGTTTCACGACCAAGAAATTAAGAGATCAGTCAGGTGTATATCTTTTATCTGTGTATCTTGTAATTGATGAATAGGAAAATCTGATAACATCTGCAGTGGTGTATCATATTTTTCTAAATAGTAAATGACCCTAGTAACAATATTAAGAGATATAACTTTTATATATAAAAAAAAAGTCGACAGAAGTGATATATTGGTTGATGATCTTTATACTGACTTTGCTCAGCTTGTCCCCGAGGCTATTTGTCTTTGTTTCTTGATCCTAGCTGCACCTAATACGAGTATGCTGTCATATCTGCCAGCTTCACTGATTATATATGGTAAATTATACATAATGAATGAGAGAGAAACAAGCCATTATCCTATAGTCCGTATCTAGAAATCTTTTGAAAGTATTTCCTGACAGTGTTGAGCTGAAAGTTAGGCTTCATACTGAGAATATAACTTACAAATAACATATTCAGCAAAGGTAATACTTTTTTATGATGAGCGTCATAACGTCATAACGTTTACTCATGCTTTAGTATGATCGTGATTGTAAGGAATAGATTCTGTGAAACATGTCACCTGATCAAAACGAAACCAACCTCCACTAAAAGCTTCAAGAGCCCAAGGCTTCCCGAGGGACTAAGTTCAATGAACAAAGAACAGAAAAACAAGAAATATCAGCCAAGACCACAACCAAAATCATAGACAAGAAATTACCTTTTCATCTCAGTTTTAATTTGGCAGTATAAAAGAACTTATCGTAACTAAAGATTCAATGAATTAACCTGAAAAACGCTTTACCTGTCTTTACTCAAAGCACTGGTGACAAAATATATCCAACAAAGTCAGTGATACAAGCAAGAAATCATGTAATCTTACTGGATTCATGATTACAGCATGACCCCAAATTCAACAAATTCAACAAAGCTGAAACGAAAATGAAATCAGTAACTTTTTCATGTTTCCTAATCCTTGGACTTCATGTTCCAAATAACAAATCGAAGTAGTAGCAGTAATATCGATGTAAATGCAAGGCACATAACGATGCCTTGAGAACAGCAAGACTCCCCAGAACGCATGGGAGTGGAGTCTCACAACGTCAGCAACTGCAAACCAGACTGTTAACTTGCCACTACCATCTAGGATATTTGGAAAGACTCTCGTCAGTCAAGTCTTGCCGCTGTTTACTAAACGCAACTTTCTAAATCAACAGCAGCACAATGTTATATCAAAAAGCATCAATGATGCTCGACTCAGCGGTAGAAAACAGCAATTATCCCACTAAATCTACTCTTCATCTCCACAAGACCCTTGATACAATGAACCACTTCAAACTACCTCTCCAAAATCACTTCGTTCATCCTATGGGTACCTCTTCAAGCCTGCACAGCTCATCCCAGGAACTACCCCTCCAGGCATCTTCGTTCATCCTAGAATTACCCCTCCAGGATCATCCTACTCAGGAATGACCCTTCCAGGCCCATTCTTCCCAGGAACTAATCCTACATGCCCACTCCATTCACCCAGACATTATCCCTTATCCCTCCTGGCTAGCCTCATTTATTCCAAGAACTACCCTCTCAAGCTCTCCCGCTCCTCCTAGGGACTGCCCTTCCAAACCATCCCCAGTCATCCCAGAGACTACCCCTCTAGGCCCGCCCCGATCACCCAAGGAACTTCCCTTCCAGGTCCTCCCAGGTCAGCCCAGGTCACCCTAAGGAATTAACCTGCCAGGTCTTCCCAGGTCCGCCCAAGTCACCGCAAGAATTAACCTTCCAGGTCCGACCCGTTCATCCCAGTTCCTACCACTCTAAATCCACCCAACTCATCCCAGGATCTAACCCTTCAGGCACGCCCACATATTCTGGAAAGTACCCCTTCAGGCCCACTACACTCACCCGAGGAATTGCCCGTCAAACCCCGCCCGGTTCATCACAGAGATTACCACTCCAAGCCCGCCGGACCCATTTTAAGAACGAACCTTCCAGGAACACCATGGCCATGCCAGGAACTATACTTCCAGGCCCACCCCGCATCATTCCAGTCACTATTCCTCCAGGCCCACCCCACATCATTCTAGTGACTGTTCCTCCAGGCCCACCCCGCATTATTCTAGTGACTTCCTCCAGGCCCACCCCGCATCATTCCAGTGACTGTTCCTCCAGGCCCACCCGCATCATTCCAGTGACTGTTCCTCCAGGCTCATCCCACTCCCACCAAGGAGCTACCCCTCCATGCCCATTCTGCTCACCCCAAGAACTACCCTTCCAAACACCTCCCGCTTATCCTAAGGACAGCCCCTCCAAGCCAGCCGCAATTATCCTAGACACTACCCCTCCAGGCCCCTCGTCTAGACCACCCCAGGGATTGCCCTTCTAGGCCCCACCTGTTCTTCCAAGTTATTGCTCTTGACTCTTCAACTCCACTCCGTTTATCTCAGGAAGCAACACTCCAGTCCCATCCCGATCATCCCAGGAACTACCCTGCAGGTCCGCCACGGTCAGTCAAGGCACTACCCGTCCAAGTCCGACTCAATCATCCCAGTTACTGCCACACCAAGCCCACTGCTCCTCATCCCAGGATCTGACCCTCCATGCACGCCCGCTCATCCCAGGAAATGCTCCTCCTGGCTCGCACCGGTCACCCCAGTAACGATCCCTCCAGGTTTGCCCCGTTTATCCTAGTTACCGGGCCTCCAAGCTTATCCCGCGCATCCCAGGAACTACTCACCCACGCCTGCTTACTCGCCCAGGAACTACCTCTCCAGGCCCACCCTACCTATCTCAAGAATCACCCCTACAGGCCCACTCTGCTCATCCTGGAGACTACCCCGACTGACCTACTCGTTCTTCCTAAGAACTATCCCACCAGGTCCACTCCGTTCATCCCAGACATTACCCTTCCAAGCCTTCCCTGCTCATCTTAGGGATTTTCATATTGAATTTATTAAGAAAAGGATGTGACTATCGTTGAGTGGTTAGTTATTATATTCAGTGCATGTACGCATGGATCACCGGTGGGGTGCAATGGGGACAAAGGCAAGTGCTCAAACTATAGAGATATATGTTTCCTGAGTGCATCTGTAGATTGTATGACTGAGAGGGTGAAGTATGTACAGAACATCAGACTGGGGAGGAACAATGTGGTTTCAGTAGTAGTAGAGGATGTGTGGATCAGCTATTCGTTTTAAAGACTGAGTGTGAACAATACGTAGAGAAATATGATCTGTATGTGGCAGTTATGGAGAAAGCATATGGTAGGACTGATAGAGATGCCTTATGGAAGATCTTAAGAATATATGGTGTGAGAATTGTATTTGAAGATTTAGTATTTCTAACGATATTGCACGGGCTTTAGTTGGGGATGTGTGGCAAAGGATGAATATGCTGGAAATGAAACCTCTGAGGACATTAAGGTGTGAGGTGATTTGATCGAGTAATGAAAGGGTATGAGAGAGGGTGTGGTAATATCAAAAATAAGTGTGATTGAGAGCGGTGAATAGGGTGTGTCGAAATCGTTTGGAAAGAATATGAGGTGAGGTTGACAAAGAGGATATATGTATCAGAAATGGAGGGAACAAGGAGAAAGGCCACCAAACTGGAGATGGAAGGATGGAGTAGAAAACATTTTGAATAACTGGGTCCTGAATATGCAAGAGAGTGAAGGGCATGCACGGGTTCGAGTGAATTGGAATGGTGCGATATACAGAGTGGACTACACCAGGGTATTTGAAGCGGCTGGGGAAAACAGCGGAAAGACTTATGAGGCCTGGACAGGAGGCTGTGGTTTTAATGCATTGCACACGACAGTTAGAGAATGGATATGAGGGAATGCGGTACCTCGCTAACACGGAAAGAAATTATCAGATCTTTGTCAGCAGAATAGTTCTACAACTATGGATGATCCATTTCTTCAATATTCTTCACAATGGTGCGAGATGCGCTCAAGAGAACGGGGCACCTAGAGAGATATAATAACGGATTGCGGATGGTCTTCATAAACCTTACCCAAGGCTGAACCATCAGCAGAGGAAGACCACTTAACCCTTGGATCTATCAGACCAACAGTTGCCGAAGTTTATTTGTTCTATGGGTTTCACGATGTGTTAGAACTTAAATTCTTGTTCAGACATCGCCTATTTCTTTTTGTGATTCATGGTATTTGGGTCAGTTGGAGCCACGTATGGATATAGTTTGGGGATAAATAGCCTATAAATGATAATAATGGTAGTAATGATAATGTTAATAATAATAATAATAATAATAATAATAATAATAATAATGTTAATAATGATAATGATAATAATAATAATGATAATAATATGATAGAGTTGACAGAATTGTTCTGTGGAAGGTATTATGATTATATGGTGTGGGAGGCAAGTTGTTAGAAGCAGTGAAAAGTTTTTATCGAGGATGTAAGGCATGTTTACATGTAGGAAGAGAGGAAAGTGATTGGTTCTAAGTGAATGTAGGTTTGCGACAGGGGTGTGTGATGTCTCCATGGTTGTTTAATTTGTTTATTCATGGGTTTGTCAGGGAGCTGAATGAAAGAGTTTTGGAAAGAGGGGCAAGTATGCAGTCTGTTGTGGATGAGAGCTTGGGAAGTGAGTCAGTTGTTGTTCGCTGATGATACATCGCTAGTGGCTGATTTATTTGAGAAACTGCAGAAGCAGGTAAATGAGTTTGCTAAAGTGTGTGAAAGAAGAAAGTTGAGAGTAAATGTGAATAAGAGCAAGGTTATTAGGTACAGAAGGGTTGAGGGTCAAGTCAACTGGGATGTAAGTTTGAATGGAGAAAAACTGGAGGAAGTGAAGTGTTTTAGATATCTGGGAGTGGATCTGGCAGCGGATGGAACCATGAAAGCGGAAGTGAATCATAGGACAATATGTGGTGTGAGGTGGTTTGATCGAGTAAGTAGTAATAGGGTAAGAGAGATGTGTGGTAATAAAAAGAGTGTGGTTGAGACAGCAGAAGAGGGTGTTTTGAAATGCTTTGGTCACATGGAGAGAATGAGTGAGGAAAGATTGCCTTTGAGGATATATGTGTTAGAGGTGTAGGGAACGAGAAGTGGGAGACCAAATTGGAGGTGGAACGATGGAGTGAAAAAGATTTTGAGTGATCGGGGCCTCAACATACAGGAGGGTGAAAGGCGTGCAAGGAATAGAGTGAATTGGAACGGTGTGGTATACGGAGGTCGACGTGCTGTCAATGGATTGAACCAGGGCATGTGAAGCGTCTGGGGTAAACAATGGAAAGTTTTGTGGGGTCTGGATGTGGAAAGGGAGCTGTGGTTTCGGTGCATTATTACATGACAGCTAGAGACTGAGTGTGAACGAATGGGGCCCTTGTCCTTTCCTAGCGGTACATCGCACACAGGAGGGAGGAGGGGGTTGTTATTTCATGTGTGGCGAGATGGCGATGGTAATGAATAAAGGCATACAGTATGAATTATTTACATGTGTATATATGTATATGTCTGTTTGTGTATATATATGTATACGTTGAGATGTATAGGTATGAATATTTGCGTGTGTGGACGTGTATGTCCATACATGTGTATGTGGGTGGGTTGGGCCATTCTTTCGTCTGTTTCCTTGCGCTACCTCGCTAACGCGGGAGACAGCGACAAAGCAAAATATGATAAATAAAAAAATAATAATATTAATAATAATAAAATAGTAATAATAATGATAATAATAATAATAATAATAATAATAATAATAATAATAATAATAATAATAATAATAATAATAATAATAATAATAATAATAATAATAATAATAATAATAATGATAACAATGATAATAATAATAATAATAATAATAATAATAATAATAATAATAATAATAATAATAATAATAATGATAATAATAATAATAATAATAATAATAATAATAATAATGATAATGATAATACTAATGATAGTAATAATAAAGATAGAAAAATAATGATAATAATGATAATAATAATAATAATAATAATAATAATAATAATAATAATAATAATAATAATAATAATAATAATATTAATAATAATAATGATAATGATAACAATAATAATAATAATAATAAGAAGAAGAATAGTAATAATAATAATAGTAATAATAACAATAATAATGATAATAATAATGATAATAACAATAATAAAAATAATATTAATGATAATGTTGATAATGATAATAATAATAATAATAATAATAATAATAATAATAATAATAATAAATAATAATAATAATAATAAAAATGATAATGATAATAATGATAATGATAATAATAATAATAATAATAATAATAATAATGATAATAATAATAATAATAATAATAATAATAATAATAATAATAATAATAATAATAATAACAATGATGATAACAATGATAATGATAATAATGATAATTCTATTCATAATAATGAAAATGAAAACAATACTGATGATAACAGTAATAATAGTAATAATAATGACAATAACAATGTTGATCATAATAATAATAATAATAATGATAATAGCAATATTGATAATAATGATAATGATAATGGTTTTTCTTTTTTTTTTCTTTGTCGCTGTCTCCCGTGTTTGCGAGGTAGCGCAAGGAAACAGACGAAAGAAATGGCCCAACCCACTCCCATACACATGTATATACATACGTCCACACACGCAAATATACATACCTACACAGCTTTCCATGGTTTACCTCAGACGCTTCACATGCCCTGATTCAATCCACTGAAAGCACGTCAACCCCTGTATACCACATCGATCCAATTCACTCTATTCCTTGCCCTCCTTTCACACTTCTGCTTGTTCAGGACCCGATCACTTAAAATCTTTTTCACGCCATCTTTCCACCTCCATTTTGGTCTCCCACTTCTCCTCGTTCCCTCCACTTCCGAAACATATATCCTCTTGGTCAACCTTTCCTCACTCATTCTCTCCATGTGCCCAAACCATTTCAAAACAGTCTTTTCTGCTCTCTCAACCACGCTCTTTTCATTTCCACACATCTCTCTTACCCTTACGTTACTTACTCGATCAAACCACCTCACACCACACATTGTCCTCAAACATCTAATTTCCAGCACATCCATCCTCCTGCGCACAACTCTATCCATAGGCCACGCCTCGCAACCATACAACATTGTTGGAACAACTATTCCTTCAAACATACCCATTTTTGCTTTCCGAGATAATGTTCTCGACTTCCACACATTCTTCAAGGCTCCCAGGATTTTCGCCCCCTCCCCACCCTATGACCCACTTCCGCTTCCATGGTTCCATCCGCTGCCAGATCCACTCCCAGATATCTAAAACACTTTACTTCCTCCAGTTTTGCTCCATTCAAACTTACCTTCCGATTGACTTGACCCTCAACCATACTGTACCTAATAACCTTGCTCTTATTCACATTTACTCTTAACTTTCTTCTTTCATACACTTTACCAAGCTCAGTCACCAGCTTCTGCAGTTTCTCACATGAATCAGCCACCAGCGCTGTATCATCAACGAAAAACAAAAGACTCACTTCCCAAGCTCTCTCATCCCCAACAGACTTCATACTTGCCCCTCTTTCCAAAACTCTTGCATTTACCTCTCTAACAACCCCATCTATAAACAAAATAAACAACCATGGAGACATCACACACCCCTGCCGCAAACCTACATTCACTGAGAACCAATCACTTTCCTCTCTTCCTACACGTACACATGCCTTACATCCTCGATAAAAACTTTTCACTGCTTCTAACAACAAAAACAATAATAAAATAATAATAATAATAATAATAATAATAATAATAATAATAATAATAGTAATAATATAATAATAATAATAATAATAATAATAATAATAATAATAATAATAATAATAATAATAATAATAACAATAATAATAATAATAACAATAAAAATGAGAGTTGGGGTGAGAGAGTATCATTAAATTTTAGGGAGAATAAAAAGATGTTCTGGAAGAAGGTAAATAAAGTGCGCAAGACAAGGGAGCAAATGGGAACTTCAGTGAAGGGCGCAAATGGGCAGGTGATAACAAGTAGTGGTGATGTGAGAAGGAGCTGGACTGAGTATTTTGAAGGTTTGTTGAATGTGTTTGATGATACAGTGGCAGATATAGGGTGTTTTGGTCAGGTGTTGTGCAAAGTGAGAGGGTTAGGGAAAATGATTTCGTAAACAGAGAAGAGGTAGTAAAAGCTTTGCTGAAGATGAAAGCCGGCAAGGCAGCAGGTTTGGATGGTATTCCAGTGGAATTCATTTAAAAAAGGGGTGACTGTATTATTGACTGGTTGGTAAGGTTATTTAATGTATGTATGACTCATGATGAGGTGCCTGAGGATTGGCGGAATGCGTGCATAGTGCCATTGTACAAAGGCAAAGGGGATAAGAGTGAGTGCTCAAATTACAGAGGTATAAGTTTGTTGAGTATTCCTGGTAAATTATATGGGAGGGTATTGATTGAGAGGGTGAAGGCATGTACAGAGCATCAGATTGGGGAAGAGCAGTGTGGTTTCAGAAGTGGTAGAGGATGTGTGGATCAGGTGTTTGCTTTGAAGAATGTATGTGAGAAATACTTAGAAAAGCAAATGGATTTGTATGTAGCATTCATGAATCTGGAGAAGGCATATGATAGAGTTGATAGAGATGCTCTATGGAAGGTATTAAGAATATATGGTGTGGGAGGTAAGTTGTTAGAAGCAGTGAAAAGTTTTTATCTAGGATGCAAGGCATGTTTACGTGTAGGAAGAGAGGAAAGTGATTGGGTCTCAGTGAATGTAGGTCTGCGGCAGGGGTGTGTGATGTCTCCATGGTTGTTTAATTTGTTTATGGATGGGGTTGTTAGGGAGGTGAATGCAAGAGTTTTGGAAAGAGTGGCAAGTATGAAGTCTGTTGGGGATGAGAGAGCTTGGGAGTGAGTCAGTTGTTGTTCGCTGATGATACAGCGCTGGTGGCTGATTCATGTGAGAAACTGCAGAAGCTGGTGACTGAGTTTGGTAAAGTGTGTGGAAGAAGAAAGTTAAGAGTAAATGTGAATAAGAGCAAGGTTATTAGGTACAGTAGGGTTGAGGGTCAAGTCAATTGGGAGGTGAGTTTCAATGGAGAAAAACTGGAGGAAGTGAAGTGTTTTAGATATCTGGGAGTGGATCTGGCAGCGGATGGAACCATGGAAGCGGAAGTGGATCATAGGGTGGGGGAGGGGGCGAAAATTCTGGGGGCCTTGAAGAATGTGTGGAAGTCGAGAAC